>NW_026869403.1:304775-609550 GCF_023558535.2 Drosophila nasuta
TTTTGCAACTCATTGCAAGGGGAGGATGTTGATGCCAGATGACTGCAGGTGTGACCACTCAGGCCAGCTGACAGTGTGGTCGCGATCGAGAGTTATCGATAGCGACAAAGCTAGTATTCAGAGGAAACCAGAACAGTGTGTCTGTGCGTATGACACGGTCACACGCACAGACACACTGTTCTTGGTTTCCTCTGAATATGGTCACCCTGCCCTTTTAGTGCTTTTTTCCATTCCGCCTTCTACTTATGTTCAAATTTTCTTCTACGCACACAGCACATGTAATATTTCCAAGTGAATAAATACTACACAAAGTTAAAGTTTAAATATTTTCAAAAGTGAAAGTGTTATTATTTTCATCAAGCATCGCCCCTACACATTTTGATTGAAAATATCTTTAATAACTTCGACAATTTCTATCGGCTCGCAACCAAATTCTCAGAAATCATAACTACTATAGATATTATTGTATATACCATATTATTGTATATACTACGCTCTAGCTTTAAAATTACGCTTGTTATTCGAATTTTTGATTTGCGGGGGCGGAAGTGGGCGTGGCAAAATTTGAAACAAACTTGATCTGCGTGTAAAACATAACAAATGATGGCGAAAAAACTATAGCTCTATCTCTTATAGTCTCTGAGATCTAGGTGTTCATACGGACAGACGGACAGACACACAGACGGACAGACGGACATGGCTATATCGTCTCGACTGTTGACGCTGATCAAGAATATATATACTTTATAGGGTCGGAGATGCCTCCTTCTACCTGTTACATACATTTCCTGTTGGCACAAATTTATAATACCCTTCTACCCTATGGGTAGCGGGTATAAAAATAAAACATAAAACAATTACAAAAGTCATAAAAAATAATAGAAAATTTTCGAAAACCCAACAAAAGTTAATTTAAAAAATGTTTTGCTTTAAAATTGAAACGAAAATTCTTGGATTTTTATGGAAGGGGATAGATATGGAAGACTTCGTCTATAGACAATTTTGATTAATAAGTGAGATTCCCTCTAAATTATTAAGCTTATGAAATTCCCCAGGCTTTTCTAAAAGTAATAGATAAATAAAGAATAAGAAACTATGTATAAGAATATTTCAATTTATTAATAATTGGGCCTGTGCTGATCTATTATGGATACTGAGGCCTCAACTGTTGTTGTCGAGGCCCATGCTTCCTTCGCCAATGGCAAACAAGCCATGCAAATTTGCTGTGGCAAACGTGCTGCGGCGCCATCTTACGGCTCATACGACAAGCCAAAGCATTCTTTGAGCATCTTTGCCACCGTTGTGCTGCTCTCTGGCCCAATCTCGATCTCACATGTCAGCGATTTGTAGTATATACATGCCCGGGTGCATACGCGGCAATTTAGCACCACGACCGCTTGGTTGCCGCTCATCTTGAAAAGAATAAGTGAATCAATTAAATAAGGCGAGTGGTTGTTTTGTTTTAAATTAATTCTTGTTATATTTCTTTACTTACTTTACAACTTGTCCGTTCTCTGTCAAAAATCCAAAGGGTAAGAGAGCTTAAAGAGCAGAGAGCGAAATCTTTTGTAATGAGAAATTCCAAATTGGTATATTTCAATACACCTCCTCAAAAGATATTTTGAACAATAAAAAAAATAAGTATTACAATAATATTCTTATTCGGACAGTTGTATATTCTGGGAACAATAATAATGATTCATATTCATCTAGAAATAGTTTTAAACAAATTAAAACAAACTAGTTCTAGGATTAAGGGAAACCCAGTAAAACCTTAATCAAATCATTGGTTAATCAAAAAAATTAAACTTCATTTAACATATTATATGGCTGGCAAAATCCTCTGCTGAACCCTCCCCGAGGGTGCTGGCTGGGTAGGATCTGTATTACCTCATTGTCAACGGGTAGCAGATCTCTACTATACGTCGATATTTCAGGAACTGCAGATCCTAGCTGAGGACTCTGTTCCTTATCTTTCGGGCATCTGTCTGAAGATAAGTAGCAGAATCCATGGTACGAGGTGTCTGGCGGTCAGACTGAAAACGCTATGGGGGGCTCCCAAGAACAAAATTAGCCAAAAATGGTCTCAGAATGGACTCATTAAACAATTCAACCCGGGCTGGGATGTCAGCCAAAACGTCGGTGGAACGCGTGACTGCTACCACCGGCGGGCACGGGGAGAGATCCTCTCTGCGTGTCGCCAGCGGTCACACCTCTGAGGCGGGGAGCAGGCCGTATCAGTTGTAACAACACTGCCACCAAAAATTCGAGGTTGGTGCGCGCGGGTGCTGTGGTCTTAACCGACACGGACCAAAAGAGCGCTGCGCCAACTTCTACGGTGGAGGGGAACGTCTTCCTCTTCAGTCACCCCTGCCTATCGCCAGCACCTCCAAGGTTGTGCAGCGGGGCACGGGGGCTGCGTATTCACGCAAGGCTTAGGGGCGTAGCTAACCTGTCCGTCAAGGACCAGGAGAGGCTTGCCTGGGCCAACACGTGGATGCGGGAAACCAACTTAGCCCCTTCCAAACCACACTAAAGTACAGACCGGTTCTACCGGCCCTGCCAACAACAAGGTGGAGTCCATGGCAAGCAAGCGCCAACGGTCCGCTGAGAGTCCCAAGCAAGGTGCCCCAGTGAGCAGAGGCTGCGAGCACCTGGCTCCACCAACACGGACTCGAACAAGACGAGACAGAGAGCAACGGTTGCTGAAACTGCCAAGCGGCATCTCGCCGTTGCTCTCATAGACAGAGGGACCCTAACGGGAAAATGTCTGCAGAGCGGTGGCGGTTGACCCATAGTAAGCTAGTCGACGCACTGTTTGTCAGGATGGAGAATGTCCCAGACAGTCCAATGCCTACATTCGAAGGCACTGGCTGGATGAATGGTGTCAAGATCCTGACATGCAAGACGACCCAACATTGCAGTGGCTGCAAGCGACCGTACCCAAACTGGACGGACTGTGGGAGGGGCCAAGCTGGACGTGGTGGACAGGAATAATATTCCGTCCATGCCGAAGGCGAAAGTCCTTTGCCAATAGTTATTCAGGAGAGCGGGCGCTTCAGCTGCGTAAAAGCAGAACCCGGCCATACCGACGAGTGATTGGTCCGTGCTGAAGGTTGATGAACCTTTACCCAGTGGTGGGCAGCACGTGATCATTCAGATCAACAAGGAGGCCGAGGATCTGCTATACAAGCGCAATGGGAAGATGGCGTGGGGCTTAGGGAGCGTGTACCTTCGCCTCAAAAACGTCATCCCAACGACCAGGACACACACACGCTGAGGTCAGGGAGGTTGAGGCAGATCTCGGTCTTGAGAGCGTGACCGACGCCACTTAGCACCTCAGCTTGACTGACAAGACGGTGGAGGTGGGGGAGGAACTGTCCATGCAGACGGGCCCCCGCAAGTTTGGTAACCTCTAATGAGTGTGCTGCAACTCAACCTCCATAAATCCAAAACGGCTTCGGCGGAGCTACTCCTTGCCCTGGAGGAAGTGTTCGCCTACGCGGCTTTGGTCCAAGAACCGTGGATAGCGTCGGGCAACACGGTGGCTGGGCTGAAGTCGCCTAACTATGATTTGTACGTCCCGACATTGGTAAGTAGATCGAGAACTGCCATTCTTGTAAAAAAGGGGCTAAAAGCTCATCTACTACCTAATTACAGCAATGACGATCTAACCGTGGTGGTCCTGGAGAGCCGTGAAGGATGTTTGCTGCTGGCATCCCGCTATATGGCCCACGACAAGCCGGCTCCACCTGACGAGATGCGGAGGCTCGTGGACATGGTCTGCTCCTCCAATAAGCATATTATAATTGGAACGGACGCCAAGGCCCACCATAGCGTCTGGGGAAGTCCCGACATTAACGACAGGGGTGAGTCAGTTCTTGATTTTATCCTTAACCATAAGCTTAGACTAGCCAACAGAGGTGAGGAATCTACCTATGTAGGTCCCACCTCTAGTAATGTGCTGGACTTAACGATTGCAACTGAGTGTACCAATGTAGAAGACTGGAGGGTCCTGGAAAGACCCTCCTTCTCGGACCATAAGTACATTCAATTTACCATTCCTTTTAACAGGGTACCTGCGGCTCAGCCGTTCAGAAATCCCCGTAACACGATCTGGGCGAAATTCTCTAGCCTTGTTTCCAAGTCTCTTGGTCCGCCGGGTAACATCAACTCGGTACAGGACCTAGAAACTACTGTCAATGTCCTCTCAGCAGGACTACTTTCAGCGTTTCGCCAATCATGTAGGCTCTCAAGACCGACGAGAAGATCGAAGCCACCCTGGTGGAACCCAGATCTCTCATCGCTACGTGTGGGGAGCTTACTAGCATGTTTCAACTTGCTAAGAAGGCGGATAACGAATATGTCTGGGACGAGTATAGGTCTCTCCTGAAGTCGTACAAGAAGATGATCCGATCATCCAAAAGGTCTTCATGGAGAACCTTTTGCTCGGACCTGGATAATATCAAAGACACCTCCAGACTGAGGAAGCTGCTGTCCAAGCAGGCTTCCAGTCTAATCTGCTCAAGTCGGGCGATGGAGCGTGGACGGAGAGCAGTGCTGAAACTCTTGAAGCACTGCTCTCAACTCATTTTCCGGGATGTATTGGAATAGAGAACAGTGACTGGCAGCTCTTTCCTAGTCTCCCAGTTATGAGACCCCTGCCGGTCTAATTACAGATAACAAAATAATTTGGGCTATCGACTCCTTTGCGAAGGTCGCCCGGTCTCGATGGGCTTTCGCCAGCAATGCTGCATGCCAGCAAGCCCACGATTGTTCCGTGGCTATTGGGTATCTATTCGGCGTGCCTCGCATGGGGTCATATCCCCACTCTTTGGAGGACCTCGAAAGTCATTTTCCTGCCCAAGGCGGGCAAATGCAGTCATGTGGTCCCAAATGACTTCCGGCCTATCAGCCTAACCTCTTTCCTGCTAAAAACATTGGAAAAGCTACTTGATTTGCACATCAGAAGCAACTCAATGCATCTGTTGTCCCCAAATCAGCATGCGTACACAAAGGGCAAGTCCATTGAGACTGCTCTCCATGCTCTAGTAGCCTTAATCGAAAAAGCAGACCACTATAAAGAATATGCCTTGGGTGCATTTCTTGACATTTCAGGCGCCTTCAATAACGCCACCGCTGACGCTATTATGAAGGGCCTTACCTCGGCACCAGCGATCCGCAGGTGGGTCAACCGCCTTCTTTGTGACAGGCGGGTGGTGGCTACGTGGGGCGATGCGGCCATTACAAAGGTAGTGCGAGGTGGCACTCCCCAGGGTTGGGTTCTCTCGCCTCTCCTTTGGAATTTGGTCGTAAATAGACTACTTCTAAAATGTACTAGACGGGCCCCCATGTTAATTGCCTATGCTGACGACATAAGCATTTTGATAACTGGGAAATCCCCAACCACCCTTAGTTCCGTAATGGAACTTACTTTGCGGGAAGTTAAACCATGGGCCGAATCAGCCGGGCTCAGCATTAATGCGGACAAAACGGACCTTATCCTCTTCACGAAGAGGTATAAGGTACCTGCGTGGTCCCAAAAATAGGCTGCACTATGCTAAAGCCGAGCCTAGCAGTAAAATACCTAGGTGTGGTCCTGGACAGCAAACTGTCATGGAAGCTCAATGTGATAGAAAGGGTGTAGAAGGCCACCGGAGCCTTGTACATGGCGAAAAAAGATGCTTAGTTGCACTTGGGGCCTCTCTCTAATCTAATGCGGTGGATATACATCTCAGTTGTTCGCCCTATCCTCACCTACGGTGTTCTAGTGTGGTGGCAGGCCACGGAAAAAGGACGTACCTATCCATCATGGAAAGGACACAGCGTCAAGCGCTACTGTGTATCACAGGCGCTCTCAGGTCGACGCCAACTTAAGCCCTCGAGGTAATAGCTGGTGTTGGCGCATTTGATGTACATTAGTTAAGATAATGAAGTTGTCAAATGAAGTTATTAGAATTAGGGCGAAGCGAGAGCGCAATAAAGCTTTCGTTTTGCTCTCTGAGCGAATTCGCCTCGCTTCGCCACTCTAGTTAAGTTAGGCTTAATGTAACTTAGCATAGAATCATAAACACAGTTGAAATTGAGAACTTATCATCGCGTCATCATTTACTCCGTTTTCGTTTTCGTCGTCTAACAACAACAATTAGGTCCAGTCTTTGTTCGCGAATAAAGCGGAATATTAATAATTGCAAAAACTCTTGTAATTTTTCATGGCGCCCCTGGGTGGACTCTAATTGTTGTTGAACGCGAGTGATTGATCTAAAACAGAAAACAAAACAAATTCGCGCCGGTCGCTAAATAAAACAAAACATAAACAAACAATTGACTTTGTGCCAGTGCTGTGATCCACTTGTGTTTGTGTCATCGGTGGACTTTTCTGCATCATCGCTGGAGGATACCCTGCACCAAGCAGAACACACAGAGGAAAGTGGCTGGGAATATTACAGATCACCAATTCCAGGTACTGTGCGAAAAATTGAAAGTAAACACCTGAATTGGTTGCCAAGTTGCAAAATTCTAGTGACGCTTTCAATTCTTGGCACATACGTAATAGTAGAGCATTTGTTTTAAATTTTATATTTTAATTTAAAAAAGTGAACCGCTTAGGCAGAATATTGTTTTGTTTTCTAAGTGAAAGTGACTAGGGGAAATTTTATTTCCATTGCATCGAACTTCTTCTCTTAGTTCGTTGCAATTTTCGCTTTCGTCGCCCCTTTGTCACCAGATTCGTAGCCGCTGTAAGTTGTGTGCTGTTGCTAAGCGCACATACGTATATACATACATATATACCCGCAAGCCAACACTGCACCGGTGCATTTCGGCTCCGTGTTGTTGTTGCTTGCATTTTCGTTTTCGTTTCGCGCGCTTAGAAACAGCGCACATACACACATACATACGTTAGCAAGCCAGCATCTGCACAGTGCATTGCGCTCTGTAGTCTGTGTTGTTGCTTGCACTTTTCGTTGTCGCGCGCTTTGCAGCGCTTAGAACTCGCTACCCTACATTCGTTGGTTGAGCATATCAGTGCGATATCTCGTTTGCTCCCTCGAATTGTGTACTCGCCTATTATTGTCCGAGAAAGCTTAGTGGTTGCTAGAACAATTTAAAAATAATAATAATAAAAAAAAATTAAGTAAAAATAAAAAAATAGTTCAAAATATTAATTCAAAAAAAATAAGAAATTTTTTTAATTTCCTTTTCGTTGTTGTTGTTGGAAGCAACAAGATTTATTTTGTATTTTATTTTTATATTTTTGCGGTCTCCTCTAATAACCTAAATAAAAATGAATTCGAAAGAAACTCTTGAAGGCTCTAGAAAGAAACTTGCTATTTGCGTGAAGAGCAATAGCAGAATTAATGATCAAATTCTCGATAACACTATCGGTCGAGATTTGACAGAGCTAGAGTGCAGGCTTGAGATGTTGTCGTCGCATATTGAAAATGCTCTCAAATATCAAAGCAGAATTGAGACATTTGACGAATATGACGAATACCTGTGCGAGTTAGAAGAGATTTGCATTACTGCAAAGGCAAGGCTGAAGGCGATGGTGAAATCGTTGACCGATACTTCATCCGCCAATATATCGATTCAGCCGATTGCCGCTCCTCGCACCCGTCTGCCTAAACTCTCATTGCCAAAGTTCAGCGGAAAGTATTCCGAATTTAAAAATTTCATAAACTTGATTGACACTGTCTCTGCGATATACGGATCTTTGTTGTCGATAGGTGATGATAAGAAGATTGCAAATGCAATCCTTATTCACCTGGTCATGCACAAAGTTGATGCAATGACAAAGAAGAAGTGAGATGAGCAGCTAGATTACACGAAAATTCCATTGTGGAGTGAGTGTGAAACTGTGATTAATCGTCGATATCAGCACTTGTCAGCTGAGAATTCGACAAAGTCCGATATTCAAGCCGTTTCCTCTAAACAGCTTAATAAAAGCTCGTTTTCGTGTACGACGCTCAAAGATAAGATTGATCAAAAGACCCAAATATGCGAATATTGTAATTCCGAAGATCATTCCATCGTGAGTTGCTCTATGTTTGCTGCCTTGACAGTTAAACAGAGATTCGACTACGCGAAAACAACTGCATTATGCATAAATTGTCTTCGGAAGGGTCACACTGTCGCCAAATGTAAGGCAAAAGTGTCGTGTGTGCAGCCGTTCACATCATACGTTGCTGCACATATATTCTGCGACTACAAATAGTAGAGCGTTACCACCCCGAGTAGAGACTCGGAGACAGCGGAGAGCCGCTGTTGAGCCTGATCGTCCATCCACTTCACATGCGATGCATGCGACCGTGTCGGATAAAGTGATCCTGGCCACAGCAGTCATCAAAATAAAGACGAATTCAGGCGATTTCGTCTTAGCCCGAGCTTTGCTGGACTCTGGGTCACAAATTAATTTTGTGACTGAGGAACTAGCTCAGCGGCTGCATTTGCGTAGAGAAGACTCGTGCATCAGCTTGCTTGGCATTGGTGAATCCATTCTCAAGTTAAGAAAAAGATACACACTGTGGTGAAGTTGCGAGTTGGCTGCAATGAATACGCGATCGATTTATGGATCCTCAAATCGATCTCAGGTTATCAGCCAGATCACACTGTAAATGTCAGTGGCTGGAAGATACCTGACAATATTCAGCTAGCGGATCCCTATTTCTACAAACCGCAGAAAATTGATCTTCTTATCGGCGCTGAAACATTCTTTGACCTATTGTCCGTTGGCCAAATCAAGCAAGGTCCAGAGTGTCCAATCCTCCAAAAGACAAGCCTTGGGTGGATTGTCTCGGGGGTACACTCCTGGTGAAAAATCTCACCAGAAGATGACTGTCAATCTGAGCTATCAGGAAGAAAGTTTGAGCTCGATTGACAAGACCTTGCTGAAGTTTTGGACTGTCGAAGATGTGCGCTCTCCCTCCAAAGTCCTTTCCGCTGAACAACAAAGTTGTGAAGATCATTTCAAAAATAATGTGAGAAGATTGCCGTCTGGTCGTTTCGAAGTAAGACTGCCGTTTAAATCAGATTCGCACCAGCTTGGGTGCTCATTTGAATTTGCTAAACGGCGGTTTTTGTCGCTTGAAAAACGCTTAACTCGAGATCCCGAGTTGAAGCGAATGTACTTGGAATTTATGGAAGAATATGTAGAGATGGGCCACATGTCCGAAGTGAGTCACATCCTTCCAAGTACACCACACTATGTTATTCCGCACCAATGTGTATTACGGCCCCAAAGCACTTCGACAAAGCGGAGGGTCGTATTTGATGCTTCGTGTCGCACTTCGACACATAAGGCGTTGAATGACATTCTTATGGTCGGGCCGACCATTCAAGAAGAGCTGTTTTCGACTCTGCTTCGTTTTCGATTGCATAAATACGCACTAACGGCCGACATCAAAAGATGTACCGCCAAGTTATGGTGCACGAGGCAGATCGAAACTATCAGCTCATAGTGTGGAGAAAAGATCCATCAGACTCGTTGAGATTATTCAGATTAAATACTGTAACATATGGCACTGCGCCAGCGCCATTCTTGGCCATACGGTGTTTGATCCAGCTGAGCGAGATTGCGAAATCCTCGCACCCAATGGCAACTGAGGTTATCAGGCAAGACTTCTACGTTGACGATATGTTGACTGGTGCCGCATGCGTCGGGGACCTGAAGACAAATAAGTCTGAAGTGTCGCAGATACTGCTAGGAGCAGGTTTTGAACTTGCGAAGTGGTTCTCGAATGCTCCTGGGTTCTCCGCATCAGACAGTACACCAAAGCCGATAACGATCTCCGAGACTGACGCAACCAAGACTCTAGGTGTGATTTGGTTGCCAAATGAAGACGTGTTCCAATTCCGGATCGACGATTCATTCATGGGTCTTAAAGCGACAAAACGGAACATTCTCCCGGTGACATCGTGGTTATTCGATCCGCTGGGCCTATTGAGTCCCTTAATTATAAAAGCAAAGATAGTGTGGGACGAATCCATACCATTGAGTTTGATACATCGTGGCAGCAATTGAAGTCAAATTTGACACAATTGCAAAACATAAAAGTGCCACGATATTTGTTCACAGAGCCTACGTCACCGATAGAGATACATGGCTTCGCCGACGCCTCAATAAGAGCGTATGGGGCGTGTATTTACGTTCGTACGCATACTGCAGAAGGTTGTAAAGTATCATTACTAACCTCAAAATCAAAGTAGCTCCCCTCAAGACTAAGACTCTTCCTAGACTTGAGTTGTGTGCAGCTCACCTTCTTGCCGAACTCTGCCACCGCATACGAAGGCTGATCCGATCACCAATTGAACGGACGGTTCTTTGGTCAGATTCGGAAGTCACTCTTCATTGGATCCGGTCACATCCTTCCACTCTCGCGACATTCGTGTCGAATCGAGTGGCCGAGATTCAAGAGTGGTCAGAGAGCGTGGAATGGCGTCATGTTCCAACTAAGCAGAACCCCGCAGACATTGTATCGAGAGGTTGCGATGTGACTGAACTGTGCGCGTCAATGTGGTTTAGTGGTCCGTCATTCTTGAGGGAACCACACGACGTATGCCCAGTTAACCACCATTTCGTCTCTGAAGAGACGCGCAATTTGAAGTGCGCAAAACAGCTGTTGGACTGACAGCTATAGTGGTAAAGTCAGATCTAGTGGACTCGATCGAAAGTTTTTCGTCGCACACAAGTCTGTTGAGAGTGTTCGCTTATGTGTTCCGCTTCATTCGAAGATGCAAAGACAAAACAGTTCAATTTGAACTGGTTCCAACGGCATCAGAACTGAAAGAAGCATTCAGTAAAATAGTAGAAGTAATGCAGGATTTCGAATTCAGAGACGATATAGAAAGGGTTCGTAAGAGTACACGTGTGAGCTCGAGTCTACAACGACTCAATCCTTTCATACCTGAGTATGAAGGATCTTGGTGTTCGTTTTCGTTGTTGCGAGTCGGGGACGACTGGTAAATGCTCCTATTTCGTATGATGCTAAGTTTCCACTCCTCTTGTCGAAGCGCTCACAATTTGCTCGCAGCTATGTGAGGTACCTTCACTTGACCAACTGTCACGCTCGTGAGCATTCTCAGAGAACGACTTTGGTTAGTCAATGCTCAAGAGCTTTGTCGACAGACAGTACGATCATGCATCCGTTGCTTTAAATGCTTACGCAAATAATGGGAAATTTGCCTGCTGATCGACTCCGAGTGCTCCGCCCATTTTCAATTTGTGGCGTAGATTTTTGTGGCCCGGTTGAGACAACCTATAGGATTCGCGGAAAGCCGCCGTACAAGTTTTTCGTCTGTTTTGCGTCAAAAGCGGTTCACTTAGGAATTGTATCCGATCTGTCATCTAATGCTTTTCTAATGGCTTTCCAAAGGTTTGTTGGTCGAAGAGGATGCCCGAGCCGAGTCCATTGCGACAACGCGATGAACTTCGTCGGAGCAAGTCGCCATCTGGAGGAGTAAAGGAGACGAGTCGAAGCCGAGGATAACGCAGTTCGCGACTTCGCATCAAGAAGCGGATGCGAATTTGCGTTCATACCGCCGAGGGCTCCTCACTTCGGAGGACTATGGGAGGCAGGTGTGAAGTCTGCAAAGCACATACTCCTACGGACGGTAGGCAACGCCCTTCTCACGGCCGAGGAGCTGCAGACAGTGGTCGTGGCGGTAGAGGCGGTGCTCAACTCCCGCCCGCTAGGAGCCGTAAGCAACGACCCCAACGACGGCGAGGCACTAACCCCAGGGCATCTACTGGTGGGCGGACCACTGGTGGCACCGGCAGCATCGCGGACCCCGGACCAGGAGGGTGTGAGTTGCTTAAGGCGATGGCGAGCTGCCGGTGTTGGCGCATTTGATGTACATTAGTTAAGATAATGAAGTTGTCAAATGAAGTTATTAGAATTAGGGCGAAGCGAGAGCGCAATAAAGCTTTCGTTTTGCTCTCTGAGCGAATCGCCTCGCTTCGCCACTCTAGTTGTTAGGCTTAATGTAACTTAGCATAGAATAATAAACACAGTTGAAATTGAGAACTTATCAGCGCGTCATCATTTACTCCGTTTTCGTCCTCTAGCAACAACAATTACGTCCAGTCTTTGTGTTCGCGAATAAAGCGGAATTATAATTGCAAAAACTCTTGTGATTTTTCAGCTGGTGTCGAACCATTAAACCTATACGCGCAATCCATAGCCGCAAAATCGTCCCTACGGATTGCCGAAACTGGCAATCTGGGTCTGCTAGGCTATGGTCACAGCGCCATTGGTAGGGAGACTAGTAGAGACTTGGACTATACTATCCCCTTACCAGTACTGACCATATTAACACAATATTCTTGGAACCGGATGGCTGGCGGGAAACGTTATGCATTCCCGAAGCTCTCAACCTCTTCACCGACGGGTCGAAGATGGATGATGGTGTCGGAGCGGCCGTATACTGCCCAGACCCGGTCTCCAAACAATCCTATAAACTCCCAGACCATTGCAGCATCTTCCAGGCGGAAGCAGAACCCGGCCATACCAACGAGTGATTGGTCCGTGCTGAAGGTTGATGAACCTTTACCCAGTGGTGGGCAGCACGTGATCATTCAGATCAACAAGGAGGCCGAGGATCTGCTATACAAGCGCAATGGGAAGATGGCGTGGGGCTTAGGGAGCGTGTAACTTCGCCTCAAAAACGTCATCCCAACGACCAGGACACACACACGCTGAGGTCAGGGGAGGTTGAGGCAGATCTCGGTCTTGAGAGCGTGACCGACGCCACCCAGCACCTCAGCCTGACTGACAAGACGGAGGAGGTGGGGAGGAACTGTCCATGCAGAGTTTGATAACCTCTAATGAGTGTGCTGCAACTCAACCTCCATAAATCCAAAACGGCTTCGGCGGAGCTACTCCCTGCCCTGGAGGAAGTGTCCGCCTACGCGGCTTTGGTCCAAGAACCGTGGATAGCGTCGGGCAACACGGTGGCTGGGCTGAAGTCGCCTAACTATGATTTGTACGTCCCGACATTGGTAAGTAGATCGAGAACTGCCATCCTT
The DNA here is from genome assembly GCF_023558535.2 of Drosophila nasuta. Lineage (NCBI taxonomy): Eukaryota > Metazoa > Arthropoda > Insecta > Diptera > Drosophilidae > Drosophila > Drosophila nasuta. The sequence continues at coordinate 317,800 of NW_026869403.1, forward strand.
TTAAAGAAGGGGCTAAAACTCATCTACTACCTAATTACAGCAATGACGATCTAACCGTGGTGGTCCTGAGAGCCGTGAAGGATGTTTGCTGCTGGCATCCTGCTATATGGCCCACGACAAGCCGGCTCCACCTGACGAGCTGCGGAGGCTGGTGGACATGGTCTGCTCCTTCAATAAGCATAATATAATCGGAACGGACGCCAACGCCCACCATAGCGTCTGGGGAAGTCCCGACATTAACCACAGGGGTGAGTCAGTTCTTCATTTTACCCTTAACCATAAGCTTAGACTAGCCAACAGAGGTGAGGTATCTACCTATGTAGGTCCCACCTCTAGTAATGTGCTGGACTTAACGATTGCAACTGAGTGTACCAATGTAGAAGACTGGAGGGTCCTGGAAAGACCCTCCTTCTCGGACCATAAGTACATTCAATTTACCATTCCTTTTAACAGGGTACCTGCGGCTCAGCCGTTCAGAAATCCCCGTAACACGAACTGGGCGAAATTCTCTAGCCTTGTTTCCAAGTCTCTTGGTCCGCCGGGTAACATCAACTCGGTACAGGACCTAGAAACTACTGTCAATGTCCTCTCAGCAGGACTACTTTCAGCGTTTCGCCAATCTTGTAGGCTCTCAAGACCGACGAGAAGATCGAAGCCACCCTGGTGGAACCCAGATCTCTCATCGCTACGTGGGGAGCTTACTAGCATGTTTCAACTTGCTAAGAAGGCGGATAACGAATATGTCTGGGACGAGTATAGGTCTCTCCTGAAGTCGTACAAGAAGATGATCCGATCATCCAAAAGGTCTTCATGGAGAACCTTTTGCTCGGACCTGGATAATATCAAAGACACCTCCAGACTGAGGAAGCTGCTGTCCAAGCAGGCTTCCAGTCCTAGTCTGCTCAAGTCGGGCGATGGAGCGTGGACGGAGAGCAGTGCTGAAACTCTTGAAGCACTGCTCTCAACTCATTTCCCGGGATGTATTGGAATAGAGAACAGTGACTGGCAGCTCTTTCCTAGTCTCCCAGTTATGAGACCCCCTGCCGGTCTAATTACAGATAACAAAATAATTTGGGCTATCGACTCCTTTGCGAAGGTCAGGTCGCCCGGTCTCGATGGACTTTCGCCAGCAATGCTGCAAGCCAGCAAGCGCACGATTGTTCCGTGGCTATCGGGTATCTATTCGGCGTGCCATGCATGGGGTCATATCCCCACTCTTTGGAGGACCTCGAAAGTCATTTTCCTGCCCAAGGCGGGCAAATGCAGTCATGTGATCCCAAATGACTTCCGGCCTATCAGCCTAACTTCTTTCCTGCTAAAAACATTGGAAAAGCTACTTGATTTGCACATCAGAAGCAACTCAATGCATCTGTTGTCCCCAAATCAGCATGCGTACACAAAGGGCAAGTCCATTGAGACTGCTCTCCATGCTCTAGTAGCCTCCATCGAAAAAGCAGACCACTATAAAGAATATGCCTTAGGTGCATTTCTTGACATTTCAGGCGCCTTCAATAACGTCACCACTGACGCTATTATGAAGGGCCTTACCTCGGCACCAGCGATCCGCAGGTGGGTCAACCGCCTTCTTTGTGACAGGCGGGTGGTGGCTACGTGGGGCGATGCGGCCATTACAAAGGTAGTGCGAGGTGGCACTCCCCAGGGTTGGGTTCTCTCGCCTCTCCTTTGGAATTTGGTCGTAAATAGCCTACTTCTAAAATGTACTAGACGGGCTCCCAAGTTAATTACCTATGCTGACGAGCATTTTGATAACTGGGAAATGCCCAACCACCCTTAGTTCCGTAATGGAACTTACTTTGCGGGAAGTTAAAGCATGGGCCGTATCAGCCGGGCTCAGCATTAACGCGGACAAAACGGACCTTATCCTCTTCACGAAGAGGTATAAGGGACCTGCGTGGTCCCAAAAATAGGCTGCACTATGCTAAAGCCGAGCCTAGCAGTAAAATACCTAGGTGTGGTCCTGGACAGCAAACTGTCATGGAAGCTCAATGTGTTAGAAAGGGTGAAGAAGGCCACCGGAGCCTTGTACATGGCGAAAAATATGCTTAGTTGCACTTGGGGCCTCTCTCTAATCTAAAGCGGTGGAAATACATCTCAGTTGTTCGCCCTATCCTCACCTACGGTGTTCTAGCGTGGTGGCAGGCCACGGAAAAAGGACGTACCTATCCATCATGGAAAGGACACAGCGTCAAGCGCTACTGTATATCACAGGCGCTCTCAGGTCGACGCCAACTAAAGCCCTCGAGGTAATAGCTGGTGTCGAACCGTTAAACCTATACGCGTAATCCATAGCCGCAAAATCGTCCCTACGGATTGCCGCAACTGGCAATCTGGGTCTGCTAGGCTATGGTCACAGCGCTCATTGGTAGGAGACTAGTAGAGACTTGGACTATACTATCCCCTTACCAGTACTGACCATATTAGCACAATATTCTTGGAACCGGATGGCTGGCGGGAAGGGTTATGCATTCCCGAAGCTCTCAACCTCTTCACCGACGAGTCGAAGATGGATGATGGTGTCGGAGCGGCCGTATACTGCCCAGACCCGGTCTCCAAACAATCCTATAAACTCCCAGACCATTGCAGCATCTTCCAGGCGGAAGTTTTTGCCATTGGCAAGGCTGCCGAATTGGCTCGGGGTTTACAGCGTAATCACACCTCTATTAACATCTTTGTTGACAGCCAGGCTGCAATAAGATCAATGCACTCTGATGTGGTCAAGTCCAAAGTTGTCCTGGACAGCAGAAGAGCAATAGAGTCGCTGAACGCATCTGCGGTCGTGCGTATCTATTTGATCGCAAGCCACCAGGGCATCGATGGCAACGAGATCGCAGACACTCTCGCCAAAAAGGGAGTGGGGCTCGATGTCGATAACATGTGCAATGTTCCGATATCCCTGCGAACTCTAGGCAGTGAAATTGAGGTGCGCTCTAGACTTCAGTGGGACGCGAGCTGGCGTAATGCCAACTCGTGCAAAACTGCAAGACTGATGTGTGCCTCTACTAACAAAAACTTAACCAAATTCGTCATGCAGCTTTCAAGGAAAGACTGCAGGCTAATACTAGGCATTTTAACTGGTCACTGTCTGTCAGCTGTCCATGCTGTAAAGCTGGGCATCACGAACAGTGATCAGTGCAGAAATGCAACGAACCTGGGTTAAGGAAACGCTTGAGCATCTTCTCTGTAGATGCCCAGCGTTATCCCGACTCCGGTTTAAATACCTTAATTCGCCGTGCCACAACGATCTTCGGGACGTCTCACGGCTACCTCCTAGGATGCTGCTGGCTTTTGCCATTTTGCATCCATTCTGCGCGATTTCTGAGACGTAGATAAGCTACCGGTACAGCTACGGACCTCCACTGGTCTATGCTTTGCCCCGTACAGGGGCAGCCGGTCCTACCTAAACCTAAACCTAACATATTTTATGTTTTTGAATCACTAATTATCAAATAAAAAAATGTTATTATTATAAATAGTTTTAATTTGTGAGACCCATTGCGCTCCTTAGGGTCAAATATCTTGCAGCGGGCAACGGCTTCGTGAGGACATCAGCCACCTGATGTTCTGTGGGAATATATTAAATAAAATATAAAAAATGTTAATTAAATGTGAATAAAATTTGGTGACAACAAAAGGAGCATACAAATATAATTGTGGAAATGTAGCATCAAACTGGATGCAAAAACAGTATATACATATGTTATCGCAACATCTCATCACTAATATATTAAATCGGTATATATTATATATCGAATATCGGTTGATGTTTGGCCTTACATGGTCTTACTTTTCTTAATCTCTCTCTCTTTCGTCGTTGACCATCTTAGGCTGATGTCAGAGTGCGAGCGAAGCGATGCGATAAACCACTGCAACCCTTTTCATATGCAATCGCTCGAAGATGTCAGAGTGAGAGCGAAGCGAGTTGCGAGTTCAAGCGAGAAAGCGAGAGCAAAGCGAGAGAGCAGTTTGCAACCTGCTTTATCGCTTCAACTCTCTCAGAGCGTACGATTGTTTTCTTGCATTCTGTGATTTAATTGCCGTTTATTTTCAAAGCACGCGTGTTTGAAAGCTCAGATGGTAAGTTTGTAACTCAGTTTTTAGTTTTATGTACAGTTTACTCTAAAATCATGCGTTTTTGCATTTAATGTCATTTGTGAGAGAACAACAGAACGAAATGGATATCGAAAATTTAATTAGTGAAGTATTTTTACGCCCATCGCTATGGGACCAAACGAGCAAAAACTATCACAACAGAATTTTGGTGGAAAAAATTGGACAGAAATTGAAAACATCTTAGAAACATCAAGTAAGTAAAGATTTATTAATAACTGCAAATTATTTGTATTTACATATTTTTATTCGGTGCATCTGTGTGTGCAAACAAACTCGCGAGAAGCGTTTCTAATTAGTTGGTCTGTTTTTAAATTTACATGATTTAAAGTTTCGGCGTTGTTATGATTTTCAAGGTCAATATGAAAATGTTGTGACTAAATTTATCTCATAAGGCCCTTCAAGGTCAATGATTGTATTATGCAAAATGCATATACTCTTTACAATGATATCAACAAAATCTGGCTTAGTCTCAATAGGCTTCCAGAGACGCCATTTGGATGTCATGATACCAAAGGCACATTCAATGCATCTTCGAGCTCTGGAAGTCTACTGTTAAAGTATTCGTTACTTGTATTTATATCTCTTCGAGAATATGGCCTTAAAAGATTTTCTAGGAGTGGATATGCCTCATCACCCACAAAGACATATGGCATCTTAATGTTTGTTCCAGGCAAGCAAGAATCTGGCGGAAAAATTGTCGAGTCCTTAGCTGCTTATAGAGTTGTGATGCATTAAATGTTCCACCATCACTTTGTTTTCCATAGCCTCCAACTTCTATGGCAATAAATTTGCAATTGGCATCTGCCACTCCTTGAAGTACTATGGAAAAGTACTTTTTATAATTATAAAACATAGACCCGAAATGAGGTGGACATCTAAGGCGTATATGCTTTCCATCAATAGCCCCAGCACAGTTTGAAAGTTCCACAGCTTCCAGAAGTTGTCTGCTGTCTTGCTAATTATTTCCTTCGTGGGCTGAGGCATATGTATCGGTTGTAGCTCTTCCCAAAGAGCTATTACAGTCTCTTTCACTATAACTGACACAGAAGTCCTTCCAATTTTAAACGAATATGCCAATGCTGAGAAAGATGCTCCTGTAGCTAAAAATCTGTAATTACGGATAATATTCGACGTCATTCTAATGAATTAATCAAATTTGTATTTTAGAAGACGGCTTAAAAAATGGAAGAACCTCCGGGACAAATTCCGCAATGAATGGAAAAAATTCCTGTTTCAAAATCTGGCGACTCTGGTGTTTCAGAGGAGGCTTACAGCAATTACACTTCTTGGCCTCATTTTAATAGTCTATTCTTTTAAAGGGGCCAAATAAAACCTCGTAAATCGGTTGGTAATTTTGAAGCATCACAATTAAACTTTGAGCCATCTTCTTCAGGAATTGCTTCTGAATTGTCTCAAGATGAGATCATCTCTGAAGAGATTCACGAGCTATGTGAAGATGAAATACCAAAAAGCAAAAGAAGTTGAATGCGTCAGAGGAATTAGTAGCTATTGAGCAACAAAATTAATGTTGCTTGAAAAGAAAATTAATAACAACAAAGAGAAAGACGACGACGATTCATTTTTCGATAGCTTAATACCGTATATGCGGAAAATGGATCCAATGAAAAATTATTATGCAGAATGGAAATACAGAAGACTATTTTTAATTTTTCTTTCGACAATAATGATCTTACTAAATCGTAATATAATTTAATACTTTAAATACTATATTACTATATACTATATTACAAACTAACCTCAATGTTATTATTAATTTTTGGCAAGGCGGTTGTGAAACAAAATTTGGCCAATGCTTCTCCAGCCGACTACTTATTTTATTTAATATGTAGTCAAAAGTCGAAATAGACATCCTTGAATAGTTACAAAACTTTTCTGGGTGGTTTCTCAAGTCATTATATAAATTTTTGAATTCTCCTTTTTCATTTCTACTGCAGTTAAGCGGGTGGACGCTTCTTTTAGTTTTAACACAAAGTTAAGTGTTGCACTTGAAGCAAAAAATCTTCTTCCGAATCCATCACCATCATATTAATAACTGAACATATTAATAACTAGAACAATGTAGCTCGCTCTCGCAAAGCTCTCACTCTGACATCTTCTCTGTTGCATTCTTTGATTTAATTACCGTTTATTTTAAAACCTTACAAACTATCAATGTAACTCGCTTCTCGCAAAGCTCTCACTCTGACATCTTCTCGCTTTGCTCATCGCTTCTCGCATCGCTTCGCTTCGCTTCTCGCACGCACTCTGACATCAGCCTAAGTCCGACACCATGAGTTATCGCCTAAGCTGCCACACTTTTGGTGGAATGGAAAATCAAGTTAAAAATACTTGTATAATGAAACGGATGGCATTAAATTTGTTGAAGTTGGGTAAAATATGTTTTATAAAAATGAATTTATTTAATTTAATTACTTAAGTGCTAAAATTTTATTAAAAATTGTTGAAATCACCGGCATTAAAAACGTGGCAAACAGCTGATTGCCGTTGAACTCTGATTGCCGTTCAACTGCTTTTAAAAATGTGAGTAAAAGAAGTTTATTTTTATAAAAAATGATTCAATAAATCGAAACCCATTTTTCGAGACAATTAAATCGCTAATTGAAACAAATTAATCGATTAATATGTATCACAATTCATTAATCGAGCCTTCACTATTCTCGTCTCTTATTGTCGTATCAAATATTTCTGACAATTGTGTTTCTTTTTTGCTCTGATGAAAAAATCGGAAATGACACCACTGTAGCGCTGTGCCTATTTGTTGCTCAGCATAGCGCAATAGCCCATGTAAATCATTTGAGTGACCTTTGTCAAAAAATTTGATGACAGCAACACCGCGACAAAAATAAAGATCCACCGCACAAAATGCACATACATAATTATACCCGCTACCCATAGGGTAGAAGGGTATTATAACTTTGTGCCGGCAGGAAATGTATGTAACAGGTAGAAGGAGGCATCTCCGACCCTATAAAGTATATATATTCTTGATCAGCGTTAACAGCCGAGACGATCTAGCCATGTCCGTCTGTCCGTCTGTGTGTCTGTGTGTCTGTCCGTCCGTCCGTATGAACATCTAGATCTCAGAGACTATAAGAGATAGAGCTATAATTTTTTTCGACAGCATTTGTTATGTTTGCACGCAGATCAAGTTTGTTTCAAATTTTTGCCACGCCCACTTCCGCCCCCGAAAATCAAAAAATCGAATAACAAGTTAAACGCAAGTTAGAGTTGCGAATTTTGGTATATATAATAATAACGATAGTAGTTATGATTCCTGAAAATTTGGTTGCGATCAGATGAAAATTGTCGAAGTTATTAAAGAAATACTTTTGTATGGGCAAACACGTCTACTTACTAGGGTTGTTGCTTTAGATAACAATCTGGTATATTGTGCCGTCTATGGTATATTTTAATGCGGTACTATATCAATATACCAAATATACTATTTGGTATATTTTTAGTATTTTTGCAGTATATTCGGTATATTTTGAAAATTATCGCAAAATATATTTCTTTTATTCAAAATGGGTAGCGGGTATCTCACAGTCGAGTGCACTCGACTGTAGCTTTCTTACTTGTTAAAAATGCATTGGCTCCCCACTTACTTACTTATTTTTATACCCGCTACCCATAGGGTAGAAGGGTATTATAACTTTGTGCCGGCAGGAAATGTATGTAACAGGTAGAAGGAGGCATCTCCGACCCTATAAAGTATATATATTCTTTATCAGCGTCAACAGCCGAGACGATATAGCCATGTCCGTCTGTCCGTATGAACACCTAGATCTCAGAGACTATAAGAGATAGAGCTATAATTTTTTTCGACAGTATTTGTTATGTTTGCACGCAGATCAAGTTTGTTTCAAATTTTTGCCACGCCCATTTCCGCCCCTGCAAATCAAAAAATCTATAATAACTATAGTAGTTATGATCCCTGAAAATTTGGTTGCGATCCGATAAAAATTGTCGCAGTTATTAAAGAAATACTTTTGTATGGGCAAAAACGCCTACTTACTAGAGGTCTTAGTTGCTTTGGCTGACAATCTGGTATATTGTGCCGTCTATGGTATATTTTGAATGCTGTACTATATCGATATACCACATATACCATTTGGTATATTTTTAGTATTTTTGCAGTATATTTGGTATATTTTGAGAACAATACCGCAAAATATATTGCTTTTATTCAAAATGGGTAGCGGGTATCTCACAGTCGAGTACACTCGACTGCAGCTTTCATACTTGTTAAAATTGTTTCAGTTGATTATACCCGCTACCCTTAGGGTAGAAGGGTATTACAACTTTGTGCCGGCAGGAAATGTATGTAACAGGTAGAAGGAGGCATCTCCGACCCTATAAAGTATATATATTCTTTATCAGCGTCAACATCCTAGACGATATAGCCATGTCCGTCTGTCCGTCTGTGTGTCTGTGTGTATGTCCGTCCGTCCGTATGAAACACTGGATCTCAGAGACTATAAGAGATAGAGCTATAATTTTTTCGACAGCATTTGTTATGTTTGCACGCAGATCAAGTTTGTTTCAAATTTTTGCCACGCCCACATCCGCCCCCGCAAATCAACAAAATCGAATAACAAGCGTAATTTTAAAGCTAGAGTTGCGAATTTTGGTTTATACAATAATTACTATAGTAGTTATGATTCCTGAAAATTTGGAAGTTATTAAAGAAATACTTTTGTATGGACAAAAACGCCTACTTACTAGGGGTCTGAGTTGTTTTGGCCGACAATCTGGTACATTGTGCCGTCTATGGTATATTTTAAATGGTGTACTATATCGATATACCAAACATATCATTCGATATATTTTTAGTATTTTGTAGTATTTTCGGTATATTTTGAAAATGATACCGCAATATTTTGGCTTTATTAAATTTCGGTAGCGGGTATCTCACAGTCGAGCACACTCGACTGTAACTTTCTTACTTGTTTTTTTCACTTTAATGACATCCGTTAGAGAATTACCCATATATATTTTATGTTAAGTTAAGTAGAACTGAGGGTTTATTAATGAAAAACATACAGCACATTGCCTTATAAAAATTAGTTTTTCTTAACTTTTTTCTCTGGTATTCCGCTTTTTTCGTTCTTTGATCCAGCAATTTTTGCTCAGAAAAAATGACACCACTGGCCGCAACGGTATGTCCTTTTACAGGCAATCATCAACACCATGTCTCCCTTTTCTATCTTTGCATCCACATCCACCTTGCTCTCCAATAGTAAGTTCACCATTCTCGCGCCCCCTTGCAAGCTGCCATCATGAGATACGTATAGCCTTTTGTAATGGCCCCATTAATGTTGGCACTGAACTCGATGAGCAGAGTGGCAACCTCAACGTGACCATTGTTAATTGAACATGCGAGCGGCGATGGCAGTGGATAAGTGGAAATATTGACTTGCGCTCCAGAGTCTAGTAATAATCGCGCTACTTCCACTTGGCCATATGTTGAAGCCGCTGAAAGAGCGAAGTTCAAGTGATCGGCACCGGCACGCAGTAGGAAACGCACCAATGAATCAAAATGACCCTTATAGCTAGCCACTGACAATGCACTCTCGTTGTACACATTGGAACGGGTGTTGATTCCGGCTCCACGCTCGAGAAGTACCTATGAGAGAGACATTAAACATTAGATTAATAAGCAGCTTAAAGAGTGAGAGTAGTTTATAAATTCTCTATACATCAGATCAGATATCTAATATCGAAATTATTGATTCGATTCTCGTCACTGAGGACAGTTGCAATCAAATCCTGGACTCGAATCACTTTTCAATGGTCAATTTACTGCCGATACTGCCGATACTCGATACTAACCTTGGCTACTTCCACATGGCCGGCACATGCGGCCTTCATCAGCGGTATATGTTCAATCAAATTGTACTCCTTAACGTTGGCGCCATGGCTTAGCAGTGCATTCACCACATTAACATAACCGCCCGCACTGGCAACCATCAGCGCCGTGTCCCCATTTTCACAACTTGCATTCACATTGAAATTGTTCCTGAGCAGCACTATGACAATGTCACAATGACCCGAAGCAGCCGCTTCTATCAGTGACGTTGAATCTTTTCGTCCCTGGAAACCCTTTTGTAATGAAAACATTTCCAACAAAACTTTCATCAGAGAAGCAAAAACGAAACACAATTGTCAGAAATATTTGATACGACAATAAGAGACGAGAATAGAGAAGGCTCGATTAATCATTTGTGAAACATATTAATCGATTAATTTGTTTCAATTAGCGATTTAATTGTCTCGAAAAATGGGTTTCGATTTATTGAATCATTTTTATAAAAATAAACTTTTTACTCACATTTTTAAAAGCAGTTGAACGGCAATCAGAGTTCAACGGTGATTTCAACAATTTTTTAATAAAATTTTAGCACTTAAGTAATTAAATTAAATAAATTAATTTTTATAAAACATATTTTACCCAACTTCAACAAATTTAATTCTATCCGTTTCATTATACAAGTATTTTTAACTTGCTTTTCATTCCACCAAAAGTGTGGCAGCTTAGGCGATAACTCATGGTGTCAGAAATTAGTCGTTTTACAAATAATTACAAGCCTAATTGATCTTCTGGCGGTCTTAAAAGATCGACAATAAAAAGATCCGATTTAATATAGAAAAAGGTATTTACTTTTATTACGCCAAGACAAATTTTTTCGTTTTGCAATTCGAAAGAATCTTGTGAAAGTGAAAACGGGAGCACCATTTTTTCGTTCTCGTTTTCAAAACGAAAACGAAAACAAAAAGTGAATACCGGAGCATGCCTGTATGTACCTAGAATATCCTTAGGTAAATTTCCAGTATCTTTGCGGTTATTTTGGTATATTTAAAAATTAATACCGCTATATTCAAAATGGGTAGCGCGGGGTCTCAGAGTTGAGCACACTTGACTGTAGCCTTCTTGTTTTAATGTTCTTCGCATGATCAGCTTAAAAGTATGCAATATTTCTTTCTCCAATTACAAAGGTTTTGTTTGCAGGTTTGTTTACATAAATTAAAAACGTAAACAGTAAATTTTACTTTTTCGCCTGTTGCAATTGTCAAGTGGTTCTGGACGGCGGCTGGACATTATCACTGTCAATGCGGGATGGCGTCCAGAGAGCTGCAACGAGTATGACATTTTGCTCATACTCGAGTACTGATTCAGTACTCTGTTTGATTTAATGCGTTTGCTTCGGGTATACGTATTGAACTTTTCGTTTCCAACTCATTGCCGACGAACAAGTTTCAATCACGAGTAATCGGCCCATACATGATTTTTGTATGAACGATGCCAATACCCGAAGTTCAATCATACTCAAACATGATTGATGTAAATGCTAACCGATGTTCGCTCAAATTGTGTTCATGTACTCGTACACTCGTTGTATTTCTAGAAAGTTCTAAAAGTTCCAAATGATATATCAGCAATCATTAAATTCAAACAAAATATTTTAGAAAATATTGAAAAGCTATGGATGGAAAACCTTTGTTTTGACTTGCACCTGGCTCTGTTGACAGTATTATATTTTTAAATTCAATTTTTAAAAATGAAAATAAATTAGATGAATAATAATCAAAATGTAAGAAAATTAAATAAATTTTATAATGTATTAAATATAATATAAAATGACAATTATAATTATAATAAATACTACTTTTCCTTTGTTTTATTCAAAAATAATTTTTAACATACATATGTAGACAGGCAGACAAAGCACATACTTATGATGTGCATTTCATCAAACATTTCTATCACACGCTTCATAACCTAATCACTGAGTAAACGACAGATGAATAAAATTAACACAATTATACTTGAGTAAAAATACCTTGGATTCTGACTTAGCAACAGTCCAACCCAATGAATCGTTAGCAACAATCGCATCAAAGGGTTTGATGCAAGCCGAAGCAGCCCATACTTGTACTTGATTGTGATTGCCGAGCGAAAATCGGTTCGAGTAAAATCAAATCAGCTGACGCTGGAAGTACTTGAGTTGAATTGAACTCGTTGCGACTAATGGTTTGATTTGATTGCAATTTGGGTATGAGTATTCGCTCATACTTAATCATACTCGTTGCAGTTCTCTGGTCCCTTAAAAGTTTCATTGTTTAACATCGAACAGTTAACAGTTTCTGTTCTTAACAGTGGTTGCAAACTAGATTCATTTTTTATAGTGTTGATAGGGGTTTCTGTTTTCCGTTGACTTACCATACGTGATTGTTCAGAAATCTTTGCGCCATCTCCTTTTCTTATAACATAAAAAATATTTCAGGAAATTGAAATTTATGCCGCATGTATGCATGAAATCCCTACCTAACACTGCTTCATAACTCATAGACTCATCGTCGACTATTAGTAATTCTGAATTAAATTTTATTTTTCTCTTCTATACAAAACAAGATACTTTTCCAAACGTTTTCAATTTACTTTTGTTAATTCCAACATAGAGACTCTTGACTGGATTTTCCATTGGTATATTTAATGGAAATGATGATTTCTTCAGAAATGAAATAGGGCTTCCTGAGTCTATGAGGCATTCTGATGTGATGAACAAATTAGGTTGGCTTGAAAAATAAATATTAAAGTGTCTTACATAACTGTTGTCGAACCCGGTGCTTTTGTTGAATACACCAACACTCTTCTTCTTCTTGCATTCTGCTATGACATGGCCCATCTCTCCGCAAGCAAATCATGATCCAGGCTCCCTTTTGGTTTGCGGCATTCCTTGGCAAAATGACCTTTGGAGTTGCAGTTGTGGCCTCGCTTGTCGTTGCTCTCCGCCGTCGTCTTAGTACCTCCCATCGCACCGTACTTCGAAAGGCATATGTGTTCAATGGCTTGTAACATCTGCTCTGGATCCCCAAATCTCTGAATGCGCGTCTGGTTGCGTAAGTTCAGCGACGGTATACCTTCGATGATTTGTTCCAAAAGCTCATCGTGGTCCAATTTAATTGATTGTGCTAAAACGATCTCCTCGAAGTACATTGCAAAACGCTCATTTTGTTGCCACTTCCCTTGTTCAAACTTTCGTCGTAGTTCTGCCTTCGAAGCTCCAGTGCCAAATGCTAATATCAATTGATCGCAAAGCGTTTGAAAAAGCTCACGCAAGCGAGTTGAATTTGCATGAAGCCAGTGCTGAACGTTTCCGTGGCGTACGGTTGTCCTCCGTCTTGTGCTACAGATTGGCGCCATATGAGAGGAGCACACTAGCCGCAACCAGTGGTGTCATTTCCGCTTTTTCCCGTCAGATCTGGATTTTTGAAAACAGCGGGCAGCGGGAATTTTGGCTTTTGAGCAAAGTTAAGCAGCTTGTTTTAGTTTAGTTTTCTTCAAATTTTAGAGATGTTTAAATTGATTCCTGCTTCTGCTGAGTCACTTGCAAGGGGTGTATGTGTAGTTGATGGCCCACCACAAGTAATTCCAATGGCGAATGCGATGTCGACGTCGATGTTGACGCTTGCCTTTGTTTACATTTTGCTTGACCGCCATTTTGGTTTTGTGCTGATCTATTATGGACACGGTTATGGATACTGAGGCCTCAACTGTTGTTGTCGAGGCCCAAACGCAAAAGTTCGTCGGCTTCGATGGCCGTGCGCTTTAAAATGTATGCTTCCTTCGCCAATCGCAAACAAGCCATGCAAATTTGCTGTGGCAAACGTGCTGCGGCGCCATCTTGCGGCTCATACGACAAGCAAAAGCATTCTTTGAGCATCTTTTGCCACCGTTGTGCTGCTCTCTGGCCCAATCTCGATCTCAAATGTCAGCGATTTGTAGTATATACATGCCCGGGTGCATACGCGGCAATTTAACACCACGACCGCTTGGTTGCCGCTCATCTTGAAAAGAACAAGTGAATCAATTAAATAAGGCGAGTGGTTGTTTTGTTTTAAATTAATTCTTGTTATATTTCTTTACTTACTTTACAACTTGTCCGTTCTCTGTCAAAAATCAAAGGGTAAGAGAGCTTAAAGAGCAGAGAGCGAAATCTTTTGTAATGAGAAATTCCAAATTGGTATATTTCAATACACCTCCTCAAAAGATATTTTTGAACAATAAAAAATTAGTATTACAATAATATTCTTATTCTGGGAACAATAATAATGATTCATATTCATCTAGAAATAGTTTTAAACAAATTAAAACAAACTAGTTCTAGGATTAAGGGAAACAGTAAAACCTTAATCAAATCATTGGTTAATCAAACAAAATTAAACTTAATTTAACATATATGTTTTTGAATCACTAATTATCAAACAAAAAAAATATTATATTATTATAAATAGTTTTAATTTGTGAGACCCATTCCGCTCCTTAGGGTAAAAAATCTTGCAGCGGGCAACGGCTTCGTGAGGACATCAGCCACCTGGTGTTCTGTGGGAATATATTAAATAAAATATAAAATAAAATTTTAATTAAATGTGAATAAAATTTGGTGACAACAAAAGGAGCATACAAATATAATTGTGGAAATGTAGCATCAAACTGGATGCAAAAACAGTATATACATATGTTATCGCAACATCTCATCACTAATATTGGGCGAGAACGAGCGATAAACCACTGCAACCCTTTTCATATGCAATCGCTCGAAAGATGTCAGAGTGAGAGCTAAGCGAGTTGCAAGTTCAAGTGAAAGCGAGAGCAATGCGATAGAACAGTTTGCAACCTGCTTTATCCCTTCAACTCTCTCAGAGCGTACGATTGTTTTCTTGCATTCTGTGATTTAATTACCGTTTATTTTCAAAGCACGAGTTATACATTTGTCACCACTTACCACTTCCCCATCTCATTTGTCACCACTTACCACTTACCCAACACTAACACATACAAAGCATTCCATTAGATCGGGATTGCGATCGTCAATTATGTAAACATAAACATTCAAGCTTCCACTATAAACTAATAACCCAAACTGGGACTGCTAGCTTCTTTAACGTAAACATAAACAACCAAGCTTGCACTCTAAAGTCAGAATATGCTAACGTAATTATAAACAACTCAGACGGTTTGGCTGCCGCCAACATCCAAGTATAAAATAGCACTTCTTGCACAGCTTAACTTCAGTTTGTATCAATTCTCTGAATAAACCAGTTCAAATCTACGACACTGTGTACATTCTTCTTCAAACATATATAACTGGCGCAGCCGGTCTGAACGGACGGATAAATTAATAACACACTAAGAAGTAACATTTGAACTAGCTGAAAAGGCATAACAAGTGTTATCGAAAGTGAAAAAGTTAAAACAAAAACAAAACACACACTAAGAAGTGATATTTGAACTTAGCTGAAAAGGCATAACAATTATCGCCAAAAGTGAAAAAAGTGTAAAACAATAGTGGCATAAAAGGGACAAAGTCATAATTGTGCAACTAAACTAACAAATCTAAAAAAAATATATAAACTTTAAAATGGAAAACGAAATGCAGAATTGCATTCAGGCTCTCACTCAAATTGTTGTTCAACAAATGCAAATACCAAATGCGAACTCAAGAACAAGAGCTAGAAACCAGATTGAAAAGGAAACTCGATATCTTCCAACATATACTGGACAAGATGGTACTCTCCATGGATTCATTGCTTCAGTTGACCAGATTATGCAGGAATATGCAGATGATGCGGATCAGGTTTTCAGCGTTATATTCAACACGAAGATTCAAGGACAGGCAAGAACAGTTCTCACCATCAATACACCGACAACGTGGGAGGAATGTAAGGAGAAAATGCGACATCATTACCGGCCAAGAATGGACCAAATGGGTTTGACTAGGAAGATCAACAATCTCAGAGTGACATCTATTAAAGATTTAGATATTAGGGTAAGGTACATAGTGGAAGAAATAACAATAATGAAAGCTTAGTAAATATATTAAGTTCACTATTGATTCAACGAATAAAAGAATTAGCTGCAGGCTCCATGGCAGTCTCGCTAATGCCATTAACAACAGTGCAAATGGTTAGAAATGTAATTGCTAAATATATCGGTCTAAATTTTGGAAATTTAAATCAAAGATTGTTAATTCGTAAAAATACCGAGAATGACTCAGGTAACAATATTGATCAAAGAAATAATAATAATAACAACAATAATAATAATAATAACAATAATAATAATAATAAAAACAACAATAATAATGGCAATTTTCCAAAAGTCAAAATACTAGGAGACAATATAACAATCAACAACAAAATAGGAATAACAATACTAATCCTCAATACAATCATAACTATAACAATAATCAACAAAATCAGAATACTAACAATAATCCACATCAATATCCAAATAATAATTACAATAAAAATGAAAGTCAAAATGTTAGACAGAATCCCCAGAGGCAATGAGTGTTGATAATATAATTGATGAGGATAATAAAAGTACAACAAGTGAAATCCCTAAAGATTTTTTTACCCAGTAGCCTCGGATGAAAGAAAAATTTTAATAGAAGGAACAATTGAAGATTGTAAATTTACTTTTGTTAGATACTGGATCCACAATTAGTATATTAAACACAAATAGAGTGCAGGAAAATTTTTACAAAATAATTGAAAAATATTCAAAAACAATTCATACAATTAATGCAAAGTTTGAAACTAATAATTACTTAGTTATGACAGAAGCACCAAGAGAATTTCAATATTCTCCACAAGTTCGTTCAAGATGGGTGGCTTTACCCTGGATAAATCATATGATTTTCTATTGGGTATGGACTTCATCAAAAGAAACGTTCAATTTATTGATTTCAAGAAGAAAACAATTAAACTGATAAATGATGCTGAAATTCCATTCCATTCCAAGCATCCTGAAGAGGCTTGTGTTTTGGAAGTAAGTGAAATTGAAAGCTTTTAATTTAACAGATTTAAATTTAGAAGAAAAGGAAATTATTACCAATCTAAACAAAAGATTTAACAAGTTATACTATAAAGAAGGCGACCAATTGACAAATACAGTGGTACACAATATAAGAACAATAACGGACCAGCCGATCAATTAGAAAATTTACAGGTGTTCTCCAAAATATGAAGAAGAAATTCGAAAACAAATTTTAGAAATGGAAAGAAACGGCATAATAAGAAAAAGCAGAAGTAAATACAGCTCACCTATATGCATGGTGCCAAAGAAAATAGATAATTCAGGAGTACAAAAATATAGATTATGTGTAGACTATCGTCGATTAAATCATGTAACAATACCAGACAAATATCCGTTACCTCTCATGGACTCAATATTAGACAAACTTGGTAGGGCTCAATATTTCAGTACATTGGACTTAGCAAAAAGGTTATCATCAAATCTTGATGGCTGAAGAAGACATAGAGAAGACAGCGTTTGTTTCACCATTAGGACTTTATGAATACGTTAGAATGCCATTCGGACTAAAAACGCACCAGCAACTTTTCAAAAATTAATGAATGATGTTTTAAGAGATTACATAAACAAAATATGTGTAGTCTACTTAGACGACATTTTAATATTCTCAACAACGCTCGAAGAACACAAACATGCTTTAGAAAAAATTTTTAAAAACTCCAAGAACACAGATTAAAAATACAAGTAAATAAATGCTCATTTATGAAACAAGATACAGAAATTTTAGGACATGTACTCAGTAAAGACGGAATTCGACCAAATCCAAAAAGATACAAGATATTTTAGCTATTCCAATCCCAAAACAGAAAAACAACTAAAAGGTTTTTAGGCATGACTGGTTTTATAGAAAGTTCATAAAAGATTACTCAAAAATTGCATACCCTATGATCAAATATTTACAAAAAGGAAATAATATTAATACAAATGACGCAGAATTTATAGATTCTTTTGAAAATTTAAAAGAACTTATAAGCTCACATCCAATTTTGAAATTCCCAGAATTCGATAAACCTTTTACATTAACGACAGATGCGAGTGATTTTGCAATAGGAGCAGTGTTATCACAGCAAACTCAGCCAATAGCATTCGTATCTAGGACCCTAAACAAACACGAAAAGCAATACAGCGCGACAGATAAAGAATTTCTGGCAATTGTGTATGCCGTAGACTACTTTAGGCATTACCTATATGGCACACAATTTACAATTATAACTGATCACCAACCAATTATGTATCTAAATAAAAAATACAAAGGAAAGACCTCAAGGACAAACATCAAAGATGGATATTGAAACTACAAGAATTTGATTGTGATATCAAATATTTAAAAGGAAAAATAACAAAGTGGCGGATTTCCTCAGTAGGCAGGAAACAGCCCCGCTTATAGACAAAGAAAATATTAATGAATCAAATTTAGCATTGACAGACACAATTCACTCAGCAAACGAGAACGAACCAATAGATCTTTATATAACAGATGATATAGTTAATAAATTCAAAACTCAAATCATTATCACATATTTAGCAACAGACAGTATAATTAAAAATAAAGGCAGAAAAATTATTGAAATTAATCCAGCAGACGACAATTTAGAAATAGAACAGAAACTCTTAAACAATATTAATAGGGGAACTATTGGCATATATTCAGAAGTACCAGATTCCATTTACTATAAAGTACAATGTATTATAATAGACAGTTTTAAAGACACGAAAAATATAAAATTCTTAAAATGTACAAAACGAGCAGTAGACATAAATGACGAACAGGAACTCCACAAACAAATAGCTTTATATCACACAAAAAGAATCCCTACATAGTGGCATGAACGAGACATTTTATAGTTTGAAAGACAAAATTTATTATCCAAAACTTAGAGAGCACATTAACTTAGTTATATCCAACTGCACAAAATGTAGAGAAATTAAGTATGACAGGAAACCGATCAAAGCAAAATTCAATATCACAGAAACTCCTCAAGAGAAAAATGAAATAATTCATATAGACATTTTCCATATCAAACACCGATCATTTGTTACAATCATAGATAAACTTACAAAATTTGTAGCTGCATACAATATAAAAGATAGGAATTGGAGGGCAAAATTGCAAATTATAATAGAGCAATTCACAAAATTTGGCAAGCCCAACAAAATTATTATGGATAATGAATTTAGATCAGAACAGATTCAAAGTTTCTTAAATAAAGAAAAAGTCGAGTTACATTTAACAAAACCAAACTCGCACACAGGTAACGCAGACATTGAAAGACTTCACTCCACGTTAATAGAAATTGTCAATAGCATAGATGAAGACATCTCGATAGAATCAAAAATTCAAATTGCTGTCAACACTTACAATAATAGGTATCACACAACTATAAAATGCTCCCCAAACGAAGCTAAAAATACAAAGAACTCACAAGACCTTAAAAGAAATAATAAGCGCTAACAAAGAAAAAATCATAACAAAACTAAATGAAGAAAGAGAACAGTATGAAGAAAAAAGAGAGGAAGGACCAATTAAAAATTACAAAAGATTAAGACATAAAGATGAGCCGTATTTTTAGATACGCCAAACTAGAAGATATTCATCCATGTAATATCAAAAGACCATTAAAAATGGAACAAAATTAAAATACATGCACATATACATTAACAGTTTTAGTAATAAATACATATATATATATACATTTTTTCTTTTACTCGCACTTTCAGAATATTTTATTAATCACTTTAATGATTTTATCAATGACACATGCTAGACTGCATGTGGTCCCAATTCAAGAGGAGACAGGATATGTCCCTATACATATGTCCCTATCCCTTCAACTCTCTCAGAGCGTACGATTGTTTTCTTGCATTCTGTGATTTAATTACCGTTTATTTTAAAACCTTACAAACTATCAATGTAACTCGCTTCTCGCAAAGCTCTTACTCTGACATCTTCTCGCTTTGCTCATCGCTTCTCGCATCGCTTCGCTTCGCTTCTCGCACGCACTCTGACATCAGCCTAAGTCCGACACCATGAGTTATCGCCTAAGCTGCCACACTTTTGGTGGAATGGAAAATCAAGTTAAAAAATACTTGTATAATGAAACGGATGGCATTAAATTTGTTGAAGTTGGGTAAAATATGTTTTATAAAATGAATTTATTTAATTTAATTACTTAAGTGCTAAAATTTTATTAAAAAATTGTTGAAATCACCGGCATTAAAAACGTGGCAAACAGCTGATTGCCGTTGAACTCTGATTGCCGTTCAACTGCTTTTTAAAAATGTGAGTAAAAGAAGTTTATTTTTATAAAAATGATTCAATAAATCGAAACCCATTTTTCGAGACAATTAAATCGCTAATTGAAACAAATTAATCGATTAATATGTATCACAATTCATTAATCGAGCCTTCACTATTCTCGTCTCTTATTGTCGTATCAAATATTTCTGACAATTGTGTTTCTTTTTTTTGCTCTGATGAAAAAAATCGGAAATGACACCACTGTAGCGCTGTGCCTATTTGTTGCTCAGCATAGCGCAATAGCCCATGTAAATCATTTGAGTGACCTATGTCAAAAAAATTTGATGACAGCAACACCGCGACAAAAATAAAGATCCACCGCACAAAATGCACATACATAATTATACCCGCTACCCATAGGGTAGAAGGGTATTATAACTTTGTGCCGGCAGGAAATGTATGTAACAGGTAGAAGGAGGCATCTCCGACCCTATAAAGTATATATATTCTTGATCAGCGTTAACAGCCGAGACGATCTAGCCATGTCCGTCTGTCCGTCTGTGTGTCTGTGTGTCTGTCCGTCCGTCCGTATGAACATCTAGATCTCAGAGACTATAAGAGATAGAGCTATAATTTTTTTTCGACAGCATTTGTTATGTTTGCACGCAGATCAAGTTTGTTTCAAATTTTTGCCACGCCCACTTCCGCCCCGAAAATCAAAAATCGAATAACAAGCGTAATTTTAAAGTTAGAGTTGCGAATTTTGGTATATATAATAATAACGATAGTAGTTATGATTCCTGAAAATTTGGTTGCGATCAGATGAAAATTGTCGAAGTTATTAAAGAAATACTTTTGTATGGGCAAACACGTCTACTTACTAGGGTTGTTGCTTTAGATGACAATCTGGTATATTGTGCCGTCTATGGTATATTTTGAATGCGGTACTATATCAATATACCAAATATACTATTTGGTATATTTTTAGTATTTTTGCAGTATATTCGGTATATTTTGAGAAAATTATCGCAAAATATATTTCTTTTATTCAAAATGGGTAGCGGGTATCTCACAGTCGAGTGCACTCGACTGTAGCTTTCTTACTTGTTAAAAATGCATTGGCTCCCCACTTACTTACTTATTTTTATACCCGCTACCCATAGGGTAGAAGGGTATTATAACTTTGTGCCGGCAGGAAATGTATGTAACAGGTAGAAGGAGGCATCTCCGACCCTATAAAGTATATATATTCTTTATCAGCGTCAACAGCCGAGACGATATAGCCATGTCCGTCTGTTCGTCCGTCCGTCTGTCCGTCTGTCCGTATGAACACCTAGATCTCAGAGACTATAAGAGATAGAGCTATAATTTTTTTCGACAGCATTTGTTATGTTTGCACGCAGATCAAGTTTGTTTCAAATTTTTGCCACGCCCATTTCCGCCCCTGCAAATCAAAAATCTATAATAACTATAGTAGTTATGATCCCTGAAAATTTGGTTGCGATCCGATAAAAATTGTCGCAGTTATTAAAGAAATACTTTTGTATGGGCAAAAACGCCTACTTACTAGAGGTCTTAGTTGCTTTGGCTGACAATCTGGTATATTGTGCCGTCTATGGTATATTTTGAATGCGGTACTATATCGATATACCACATATACCATTTGGTATATTTTAGTATTTTTGCAGTATATTTGGTATATTTTGAGAATAATACCGCAAAATATATTGCTTTTATTCAAAATGGGTAGCGGGTATCTCACAGTCGAGTACACTCGACTGCAGCTTTCATACTTGTTAAAATTGTTTCAGTTGATTATACCCGCTACCCTTAGGGTAGAAGGGTATTACAACTTTGTGCCGGCAGGAAATGTATGTAACAGGTAGAAGGAGGCATCTCCGACCCTATAAAGTATATATATTCTTTATCAGCGTCAACATCCTAGACGATATAGCCATGTCCGTCTGTCCGTCTGTGTGTCTGTGTGTATGTCCGTCCGTCCGTATGAAACACTGGATCTCAGAGACTATAAGAGATAGAGCTATAATTTTTTTCGACAGCATTTGTTATGTTTGCACGCAGATCAAGTTTGTTTCAAATTTTGCCACGCCCACATCCGCCCCGCAAATCAACAAAATCGAATAACAAGCGTAATTTTAAAACTAGAGTTGCGAATTTTGGTTTATACAATAATTACTATAGTAGTTATGATTCCTGAAAATTTGGAAGTTATTAAAGAAATACTTTTGTATGGACAAAAACGCCTACTTACTAGGGGTCTGAGTTGTTTTGGCCGACAATCTGGTACATTGTGCCGTCTATGGTATATTTTAAATGGTGTACTATATCGATATACCAAACATATCATTCGATATATTTTTAGTATTTTGTAGTATTTTCGGTATATTTTGAAAATGATACCGCAATATTTTGGCTTTATTAAATTTCGGTAGCGGGTATCTCACAGTCGAGCACACTCGACTGTAACTTTCTTACTTGTTTTTTTTCACTTTAATGACATCCGTTAGAGAATTACCCATATATTTTATGTTAAGTTAAGTAGAACTGAGGGTTTATTAATGAAAAACATACAGCACATTGCCTTATAAAATTAGTTTTTCTTAACTTTTTTCTCTGGTATTCCGCTTTTTTTGTTCTTTGATCCAGCAATTTTGCTCAGAAAAAATGACACCACTGGCCGCAACGGTATGTCCTTTTTACAGGTAATCATCAACACCATGTCTCCCTTTTCTATCTTTGCATCCACATCCACCTTGCTCTCCAATAGTAAGTTCACCATTCTCGCGCCCCCTTGCAAGCTGCCATCATGAGATACGTATAGCCTTTTGTAATGGCCCCATTAATGTTGGCACTGAACTCGATGAGCAGAGTGGCAACCTCAACGTGACCATTGTTAATTGAACATGCGAGCGGCGATGGCAGTGGATAAGTGGAAATATTGACTTGCGCTCCAGAGTCTAGTAATAATCGCGCTACTTCCACTTGGCCATATGTTGAAGCCGCTGAAAGAGCGAAGTTCAAGTGATCGGCACCGGCACGCAGTAGGAAACGCACCAATGAATCAAAATGACCCTTATAGCTAGCCACTGACAATGCACTCTCGTTGTACACATTGGAACGGGTGTTGATTCCGGCTCCACGCTCGAGAAGTACCTATGAGAGAGACATTAAACATTAGATTAATAAGCAGCTTAAAGAGTGAGAGTAGTTTATAAATTCTCTATACATCAGATCAGATATCTAATATCGAAATTATTGATTCGATTCTCGTCACTGAGGACAGTTGCAATCAAATCCTGGACTCGAATCACTTTTCAATGGTCAATTTACTGCCGATACTGCCGATACTCGATACTAACCTTGGCTACTTCCACATGGCCGGCACATGCGGCCTTCATCAGCGGTATATGTTCAATCAAATTGTACTCCTTAACGTTGGCGCCATGGCTTAGCAGTGCATTCACCACATTAACATAACCGCCCGCACTGGCAACCATCAGCGCCGTGTCCCCATTTTCACAACTTGCATTCACATTGAAATTGTTCCTGAGCAGCACTATGACAATGTCACAATGACCCGAAGTAGCCGCTTCTATCAGTGACGTTGAATCTTTTCGTCCTGGAAACCCTTTTGTAATGAAAACATTTCCAACAAAACTTTCATCAGAGAAGCAAAAAACGAAACACAATTGTCAGAAATATTTGATACGACAATAAGAGACGAGAATAGAGAAGGCTCGATTAATCATTTGTGAAACATATTAATCGATTAATTTGTTTCAATTAGCGATTTAATTGTC
The DNA here is from genome assembly GCF_023558535.2 of Drosophila nasuta. Lineage (NCBI taxonomy): Eukaryota > Metazoa > Arthropoda > Insecta > Diptera > Drosophilidae > Drosophila > Drosophila nasuta. The sequence continues at coordinate 341,891 of NW_026869403.1, forward strand.
TCGAAAATGGGTTTCGATTTATTGAATCATTTTTATAAAAATAAACTTTTTACTCACATTTTTTAAAAGCAGTTGAACGGCAATCAGAGTTCAACGGTGATTTCAACAATTTTTTAATAAAATTTTAGCACTTAAGTAATTAAATTAAATAAATTAATTTTTATAAAACATATTTTACCCAACTTCAACAAATTTAATGCTATCCGTTTCATTATACAAGTATTTTTAACTTGCTTTTCATTCCACCAAAAGTGTGGCAGCTTAGGCGATAACTCATGGTGTCAGAAATTAGTCGTTTTACAAATAATTACAAGCCTAATTGATCTTCTGGCGGTCTTAAAAGATCGACAATAAAAGATCCGATTTAATATAGAAAAAGGTATTTACTTTTTATTACGCCAAGACAAATTTTCTCGTTTTGCAATTCGAAAGAATCTTGTGAAAGTGAAAACGGGAGCACCATTTTTTCGTTCTCGTTTTCAAAACGAAAACGAAAACAAAAGTGAATACCGGAGCATGCCTGTATGTACCTAGAATATCCTTAGGTAAATTTCCAGCGGTTATTTTGGTATATTTAAAATTAATACCGCTATATTTTGCCTTTATTCAAAATGGGTAGCGCGGGGTCTCAGAGTTGAGCACACTTGACTGTAGCCTTCTTGTTTTTAATGTTCTTCGCATGATCAGCTTAAAAGTATGCAATATTTCTTTCTCCAATTACAAAGGTTTTGTTTGCAGGTTTGTTTACATAAATTAAAAACGTAAACAGTAAATTTTACTTTTTCGCCTGTTGCAATTGTCAAGTGGTTCTGGACGGCGGCTGCACATTATCACTGTCAATGCGGGATGGCGTCCAAAAGAGCTGCAACGAGTATGACATTTTGCTCATACTCGAGTACTGATTCAGTACTCTGTTTGATTTAATGCGTTTGCTTCGGGTATACGTATTGAACTTTTCGTTTCCAACTCATTGCCGACGAACAAGTTTCAATCACGAGTAATCGGCCCATACATGATTTTTGTATGAACGATGCCAATACCCGAAGTTCAATCATACTCAAACATGATTGAAGTAAATGCTAACCGACGTTCGCTCAAATTGTGTTCATGTACTCGTACACTCGTTGTATTTCTAGAAAGTTCTAAAAGTTCCAAATGATATATCAGCAATCATTAAATTCAAACAAAATATTTTAGAAAATATTGAAAAGCTATGGATGGAAAACCTTTGTTTTGACTTGCACCTGGCTCTGTTGACAGTATTATATTTTTAAATTCAATTTTTAAAAATGAAAATAAATTAGATGAATAATAATCAAAATGTAAGAAAATTAAATAAATTTTATAATGTATTAAATATAATATAAAATGACAATTATAATTATAATAAATACTACTTTTCCTTTGTTTTATTCAAAATAATTTTTAACATACATATGTAGACAGGCAGACAAAGCACATACTTATGATGTGCATTTCATCAAACATTTCTATCACACGCTTCATAACCTAATTTCGCCTAACTGATCAAGAATATCTTCTATTCTTGGAAGTGGAAATTTGTCTGACAATAGTTTCTTATTTATTTGACGATAGTCTACTGCTAATCGCCATCTTTTTCCGTTGAATTCGGAAGTGGTTTCTTTGGAACCAAAAGTAATGGACTATTATATTCGGACATTGATGGATCAACAATTCCATAATCTATTAATTTTTAACTTGTCTAGCGATTTCTGGTTTTGACTATCTGTCATACGATAGTTTTTATATAGACCGGTGTTTTATCTCCTAATCTGAGTTTTTGTTTGTAAAATTGTTAGCTGATATTGGTTCTGTTTCTTGTAGGGGTGAGCAATGTCCGTTAATTGCAGTTTGAATTTGAATTGTATGGCGGTATCGATATTTGCGACTCGACTGTTGTGCAAGCTAACAGCTGCTCGCGATAACATCTGCATTCGATGATTGATGCACTCGCCAACAGATGTTAGTATATTATTAATTATCTATTGAATATTTGCAGTGAGTTGGCAGGATCACTTTTGCCATTCACATAAGTATCGTATTAAATAATATCGATATCTAACTTAGATACTCAAGCAATATCGATATTCACGCTTAATCTAGGCTAGACCATCACTTTTCAATTCGAAAGCTACAAAGATAGTGTGCCGCAGCCAAAATATTAAAAATAAATCTGACGGCATCCGTCATAATATAATATATATATTTTATTGGTGTTGTTCGGGAGTGCGCACTTTTCAAAGTGCATTGTTTTTATTTTCTTTGGCCCTCTTGTTGGTTTTACAAGGTACGTAGCGAGATAACCAAATTTCATAATTTTAATTGGTACGTTTTTCCTGGTGTAGGTTATTGTGTGTGCAATCACGTGGCAACGACCACAGTACAGCACACATCCACTGATCTGCAACTGCAGAGGCCCTGCGCCAAAAAGGCGTGGCAACAACTTTGCAAAGGGAGTTGCCACCATACGCCTAGATATTTGCATTTGAGTCACCAGTTTAGTGACTTAAAGACAGCAAGAGGCTGTAGAAGCGACGCCATGCGTTGCTAAAACTGTTCCAGAAGGAACCCAAGCTTCGGATAAACTCTTTTGAGAGAGAACGGATTCGCATAGAGCTGATCGTGGCCACTTCTCGTTACCAGTGTGGAAGTTGCGCCATGCGCTGCTGAGGCTGCGCGTTTCGCAGACTCGTTGCTACGACTCGCTGCTATGTGTTGCGAGCCCGCACTACTCGTCGGCATTGAAATCTTTGCCGCCACTCGTCGTCGCATCCCTGATTGGATGTTGTGTTGACAGTGCGCTTGTCACTGGAGGCCACTGCTGATTCTCGTTGCTGTTCCTGACGCCGCCGACAGTGCTGTTGCACTCTCTGCCGCCTTTGTTGCTGTTATTTCTTTTCTCGTATACAATTTTCCTTTGCCATATAAAATGTTCAACAAAGTAACGTAAATTCAATTAAAATAGTATTAAAATATAATTCATATTTGAATTTAAATGTAAATTTTATATTTAGTATTATATTTTAAGTTAGACATAATCCAATAGTAAGTCCTCATATGGGTATGGTATGTATATAATATTATATCAAAGCTGTTATATATTCTAATCCTTTTGAAGTTCACCCAGCTCATCAACTCATCAATCATCACAGGCCTGTCGATATCGATGCAGTATAAAAAATCAGCTTATAATGAGTATGTGTAAGTACGGCATAGCCGCACAAAAATCGTTTGTAACTTGTATATGACAGCTATTATTTTTGCTATTATTATTCTTATCAGTATTATATTCATACCCTTCCTATTAGGAAATACCAGGCAAAATTAATATAGTAGGCAAATAATGCATAAAATGAAATTATGTACATGCATTATAGTATATTTGAATTCTCTTGGTATTAATCTCTTGGAATAATCATGAAGTCGAAATAAATTATAAAGTAATGGGCACCTGATATTACTTGTTGTTGCTTAAATTGGGTAAAGGCATAGAGCCAGAAGCTTTTACAGGTTGGGAGGGTAAAGAAGAAGAACATAACCATCTTCGTTCTTCATATATATATTGAATGCATATACTTCTTAACCGGTCTATCGGTTGATAACCTATCCTGTCTGTTCCCGTCTTAACTCTGTCTACCTTCTTTTATCTGTGTGGCACGGTAGCTTACTAGGTGGCAAAAGACCCACCCCACTTTCCCTGAGCTTTAGTCGACAATGTAGGCAGAGTATGCTTCCAGTTGGCTGCCCACTCAACGGGTCGTCTTATTATAAGACGACGCCCATGACGTGTTCGTTACATAAATAAAATGGCGCCCAGACGTGGAGCCGGAGATTGTGATACAGCGAAATGCAGCTCTAAATGGAGTTGCCATTTATATAAATAAAATGGCGCCCAGACGTGGAGCCGGAGATTGTGATACAGCGAAATGCAGCTCTAAATGGAGTTGCCATTTATATAAATAAAATGGAGATAGTAATACAAAAATGTCCAACCAATTAGCGATCCAGAATCTAGGTATCGCATCCCCGCGCTTCCGGTTACCTTTTTCATATTCCCATTTCCTTCCTCAACCGCCATCCAAATCTTTAGTAGTGCAGCGTGTCAGCTGTTTGATTATTCGGAAGTGTAGGTAGTCTGCTAATTTTCGTGGAGCCTAACCAATAATCAATCAAGTTGGCCAATATAATACTAACCATAGTTAGTAGTCTCTAAAGCTTATTCGACTTGTCATCTTATCACTCTGGAATGTAGAATTAACCTCAGGTTGATCTAAACCAAGTGATGGATTTCAGTTAGCAGTAAGTTTTGTTTTTCTGTTTGAATGAGTGAGAAAATTGAGATTGCTCTTGTTGGATTATTTCGGCAAGTTCCTCTTTTCCTTCATCAACTAATCAAAGAAGTTTATAGATTCAGTTCATTTACTAAGAAGTATTGCAGGATATATATATTTGTTTTTATGCAACAAGTAATAAAAGGATAAGTCCCAATTAAAAGATTTTTGAGAGAGAATAAATAATATTGTTGAATATTATTTTATTGCTGTTGTTATATAATAATATTGTTGAATATTATTTTCCGAATTTAAAATTGTATAGAAAACAAATTTCATTATGGCAGTGATGCGTAGTACAGAGGATTTAGTTTCGTTAAGCAACGTGGCCCAAGAATCCATTCTCTGCACTATTTGCAACGACGTAAATTCTGAAACAAACTATACCGAAACACGGTGTAAACACAAATTTCATAGTTCTTGTTTGTCAGAGTGGTTAAATGGTAATACCACTTGTCCAAATTGTAGGCAGCCATGTACTCTTACACATAGTGCCGAGAATTTGTCACGTATGGCAGGTGCCAATTCACGAACCACATTGGGTAGACCTCGAGGTGCGAGTAATAATCCCGCCGGAGCTATTCCAAGAAATCGTCCAGTAACTAGGTCGACCAATAGAAACACCCAAAATACACGCCAATCAGTTGGTGCTGCAACTAGGCGAGACTCGGGTAGATTCGTTCCTATTAGCAATGTGAGTAATGAGGATCACATTCAGCAAATGATATCAAGTTCTTTAGAAGCTCATAGAACAAGTATTGCTGCAGCAGTGTCTGAGCAAATTAACACGGCTTTACGTAACTTGAATCTTTCTTCCTTTCGAAGAGGATCTCGAGACGAGTCACAGCTCGAATGGGATAACGAGATTCCTGACAATGTGCCAAGAGCTAATGACTCTAATTCGAGAAACAGAGCCTCAGATGGACGTACGAACATGAGTGACTACTCCACTGATAGGCCTGACCGAATTTCAATGTTATTTCTAATTGGAAAATTAAGTTTTCTGGTTCAGCCAATGATCTTCCTATAGAAGATTTTATATATCGTATTAATTGTCTTACGACCCAATATTTCAATGGCAACTTCGACGTATTGTATCAATTTGCCAATTTACTCTTTTCGGTTCTGCTCTTTCCTTTTTATTGGCGAGTTCATAAGACGGCAGGTCATATGAATTGGTTTGAGCTATGTAATAAGTTACGAGAACGTTATCAAGATCAAAGATCGGATCGAGATATTAAGCAGGCTATGAGACACAGAAAGCAATTAACCAATGAGACTTTTGATGACTTTCTGGATGCGATGGTGGCTATCGCAGATTCTCTCAAAACCCGTTATCGGAGTTTGACATCATAACAGAAGTCAGACATAATCTGAGATCTGATCTGAAGCACGAGTTACTGCATATAGATACACCTAGTCTAGCTATATTGCGAAGAGAATGCCATAGACACGAAGATTTCTTTAGAAACACGCGTTCGAGACAGCGTGAGAATATTTCTAGGAGAGTTGTCAATGCCATTTCTCATGATGGGGATTCTGATAATCAATCTGTATCAGAACCTGAACCGAATGAAGAAATCTGTGCCTTACTTGAAAAACAAAAGTTAAAATGTTGGAATTGTGATGAATCTGGCCATCGTTATCACGATTGTCTAAAAACTCGTCGCATTTTCTGTTTTGGTTGTGGCTTAAAAGACATGTATCGCCCTACTTGTCCCAAATGTCGACCAGCACAGGAAAACTTAACGAAGGATGTTCTCCAAATTCAAACGAGGAACATCCGACACTAGCCTGGGATTCCAACATAATGACTTCTCTACCTGACACGACTTTACAACCCCTGACATTTCTTATCAATCACCAGATTTAAAATTTTATCGATCGTTCAAGCCATATCATGAACGCTTGCGAGAATATCGTTTGCGTCGAGCAGAAATTTTAATGCCAACGCATTGTTTGTCAAAAGAAGCCGTTCTTCTCAACGACTGAAAGCATTTTGGGAAAATAGACGAAGATTAAAATGCTATACTATTTCCTCTATAGTGCACAAGAACAATGATATTCGTCCGTTTACACAGATTTGTATTTTCGACAAATCTTATTTAGCTCTCCTCGATAGTGGCGCTAATAAAAGTGTGATTGGATACGCTCTTGCAGAACACATTATCTCTATGAAACACAAATTTAAGAAAATTAAAGGTTTTGTTCATACTGCGGATGGTTTAAAGCAAGCTGTTGCTGGTACAGTTAGCATTCCCATCACTTTTAATTCTAAGATTAAGGATTTCGAATTTTTGCTCGTACCGTCCATTAAACAAGATGTGATTTGTGGTATGGATTTCTGGAAGGCCTTTGACATTGCCATTTCGCCTTCGTTCACTATTAATGAGATCAAAGCTGAGTCGTCAGTTGATTCATCTGGCCTTGATCTTTCTGTGTCGCAGAGAGCTAAATTGAATTCCGTAATCGGATATTTTCCTTCATCAGAACGTGATGGCCTAGGTGAAACCTCACTCATAGAGCATAATATTGATACAGGCAATATCAAACTCATTAAGCAAAGATTCTACTCTTTGTCGCCAGCTAAAGAGAAGTTGCTGTGCGAAGAAGTAGATCGAATGATTAAGATAGGCGTAATCGAAGAAGCTCCCACTTCGCCGTGGTCTTCTCCTGTCACGTTAGTCGTTAAACCAGGGAAGGTTCGATTCTGCTTAGATGCTCGCAAACTCAACGCGGCGACAGTAAAAGATGCCTATCCCATGCCTATGTTGGATGGTCTCTTAAGTCGACTTCCTTCGGTGCAATGCATATCGAAAATCGACTTAAAAGACGCATTTTGGCAAATACGTTTGGATTCGGATTCTCGTCCGAAAACTGCTTTTACAATACCCAACCGACCTCTATATCAATTTAAACGTATGCCTTTTGGTCTTACTAATGCTCCTCAGACTATGTGCAGATTGATGGATCAAGTTATACCGTATCAGTTAAAATCGCATATATTTGTATATCTTGATGATCTGCTAGTCATGTCAGCAAGTTTTGATGAGCACTTGGAGCATTTGTCTACAGTTGCTACACAATTGCATAAAGCGGGACTGACGATAAATGTCGGAAAAGTCAGTTTGGTTTACGCCAAGTAGATTATCTTGGATATATTGTAGGAGAAGGTACTCTCCAAATAAACCCTAACAAAATACAAGCAGTGGATGAGTTCCCAGCTCCAAAAACACGAAAACAACTAAGAAGATTTTTAGGTAAACTGGACTGGATGGTATCAGCGATTCATTTCCCAGTATTCTACAGTCATATTTCCCTAACTGAATTATTAAAAGGAAAATCGTATGAATGGAATGACGTAGCTCAAGTGGCCTTTGATGAAATCAAACGCAAGCTGTGTACTGCTCCATTTCTAATTCATCCGAATTATTCAAAGCCATTCGTTGTACAATGCGACGCTTCGTCTTATGGAGTAGGCGCTGTATTAGCTCAAGTGGATGAATCAGGAAGCGAGAGACCCATCGCTTATATGTCCAAAAGCTAAATAAAGCCCAACGAAACTATACAGTGACTGAGCTTGAATGCTTAGCGGTTGTTCTGGCAATAAAAAATTTAGAATGTATATCGAAGGACAGTCTTTTAAAGTCGTTACTGATCACGCAAGCCTACGTTGGTTAATGAACCAATCAGACTTGAGTGGGAGGCTGGCTCGATGGGCAATTAAACTACAGGGCTTTTCTTTTGATATTGAACACAGAAAAGGAAGTGAAAATGTAGTAGCTGATGCACTTTCTAGATCCTTCGAAGAAGTGACAGAAATCGCAGCAGTAGAGTTAGAACTGTTCCCGGAAATAAATCTCGATTCCGATGCCTTTCAATCACCTGAATATTGTAAGTTAAGAGATAGCTATCAAGAAGCTGCTTTACCTGATTTTCAAGTGATTGACCAATTCATTTATCATCGTTGCGCATTTAATCAGGATTGTTGGAAATTATTCGTTCCAGGCGAATTACGACAATCAGTGATCAGAGCTGCTCATGATCAGCCAACTTCTAGTCACTGTGGCATAGCTAAATGCTTAGAACGACTGAGAAGGAGATTCTTTTGGCCCAAGATGGTTGTCGATGTTCGTAACTATATTAAAATTGCGATATATGTAAAACCACTAAATATCCAACGTGCAACTTAAAACCTCCGATGGGAAATAAAGTGTCGAGTGACAGACCTTTTCAGAGGTTATACATCGATTTTATTGGTCCTTTTCCGCGCACTAAACAAGGCAACGTAGGAATTTTCATCATCCTTGACCATTTTTCTAAGTTTACCTTTCTTAAACCAGTAAAGAAATTTACATCGCAAGTTATCATCAATTATTTAAGAGATGATATCTTTGCATGTTTTGGAGTACCGGAAGTTATAGTTAGCGACAATGGCACTCAATTTAAAAGCCATGAGTTCACTAACTTTATTTCCAAATTCGGAGTTCAGCATATAAGAACAGGTGCATATGCTCCGCAATCAAATGCAGCCGAAAGAGTTAATCGCTCTATTAACGCAGCCTTAAGAGCTTATATACGGAGTGATCAGCGGGTGTGGGACATTTATTTGCCAAGTATCAATGCGGCTTTAAGAAATTCCATACACCAGTCGATTGGCATATCTCCATATCTTGTAGTATTCGGACAACATATGACTACACACGGTCAAGATTTTAAATTGCTTAGAAATCTTGACTTGCTTAGCGATGGAACGGAAGGTTTAAATAGAATTGATCAATTTCAGAAGATTCGTGCAGACATTGAAAAACATCTCACAATGGCTTATGAGAAAAATCAGCAGATGTATAATTTGCGTAGTAGACCACGTTCTTTTGAAGTTGGACAACAAGTGGTCAAACGGAATTTTGCATTAAGCAATGCAGCAACAAATTTTAATGCCAAGTTAGCTCCTGTTGGAATCAACGCTCGCATTAAAAAGAAAATTGGCAATTCTTTGTACTTATTGGAAGATCTAACAGGGAAGGAATTAGGCACATTCCACGCTAAAGACCTTTGGTAGTTTCTTGTTCACCCTTTTTCAAATTCAATCTTCGTCGTAAAGACTCACATTGAACTTGTGGTGTAGGGGTGAGCAATGTCCGTTAATTGCAGTTTGAATTTGAATTGTATGGCGGTATCGATATTTGCGACTCGACTGTTGTGCAAGCTAACAGCTGCTCGCGATAACATCTGCATTCGATGATTGATGCACTCGCCAACAGATGTTAGTATATTATTAATTATCTATTGAATATTTGCAGTGAGTTGGCAGGATCACTTTTGCCATTCACATAAGTATCGTATTAAATAATATCGATATCTAACTTAGATACTCAAGCAATATCGATATTCACGCTTAATCTAGGCTAGACCATCACTTTTCAATTCGAAAGCTACAAAGATAGTGTGCCGCAGCCAAAATATTAAAAATAAATCTGACGGCATCCGTCATAATATAATATATATATTTTATTGGTGTTGTTCGGGAGTGCGCACTTTTCAAAGTGCATTGTTTTTATTTTCTTTGGCCCTCTTGTTGGTTTTACAAGGTACGTAGCGAGATAGCCAAATTTCATAATTTTAATTGGTACGTTTTTCCTGGTGTAGGTTATTGTGTGTGCAATCACGTGGCAACGACCACAGTACAGCACACATCCACTGATCTGCAACTGCAGAGGCCCCGCGCCAAAAGGCGTGGCAACAACTTTGCAAAGGGAGTTGCCACCATACGCCTAGATATTTGCATTTGAGTCACCAGTTTAGTGACTTAAAGACAGCAAGAGGCTGTAGAAGCGACGCCATGCGTTGCTAAAACTGTTCCAGAAGGAACCCAAGCTTCGGATAAACTCTTTGAGAGAGAACGGATTCGCATAGAGCTGATCGTGGCCACTTCTCGTTACCAGTGTGGAAGTTGCGCCATGCGCTGCTGAGGCTGCGCGTTTCGCAGACTCGTTGCTACGACTCGCTGCTATGTGTTGCGAGCCCGCACTACTCGTCGGCATTGAAATCTTTGCCGCCACTCGTCGTCGCATCCCTGATTGGATGTTGTGTTGACAGTGCGCTTGTCACTGGAGGCCACTGCTGATTCTCGTTGCTGTTCCTGACGCCGCCGACAGTGCTGTTGCACTCTCTGCCGCCTTTGTTGCTGTTATTTCTTTTCTCGTATACAATTTTCCTTTGCCATATAAAATGTTCAACAAAGTAACGTAAATTCAATTAAAAATAGTATTAAAATATAATTCATATTTGAATTTAAATGTAAATTTTATATTTAGTATTATATTTTAAGTTAGACATAATCCAATAGTAAGTCCTCATATGGGTATGGTATGTATATAATATTATATCAAAGCTGTTATATATTCTAATCCTTTTGAAGTTCACCCAGCTCATCAACTCATCAATCATCACAGGCCTGTCGATATCGATGCAGTATAAAAAATCAGCTTATAATGAGTATGTGTAAGTACGGCATAGCCGCACAAAAATCGTTTGTAACTTGTATATGACAGCTATTATTTTTGCTATTATTATTCTTATCAGTATTATATTCATACCCTTCCTATTAGGAAATACCAGGCAAAATTAATATAGTAGGCAAATAATGCATAAAATGAAATTATGTACATGCATTATAGTATATTTGAATTCTCTTGGTATTAATCTCTTGGAATAATCATGAAGTCGAAATAAATTATAAAGTAATGGGCACCTGATATTACTTGTTGTTGCTTAAATTGGGTAAAGGCATAGAGCCAGAAGCTTTTACAGGTTGGGAGGGTAAAGAAGAAGAACATAACCATCTTCGTTCTTCATATATATATTGAATGCATATACTTCTTAACCGGTCTATCGGTTGATAACCTATCCTGTCTGTTCCCGTCTTAACTCTGTCTACCTTCTTTTATCTGTGTGGCACGGTAGCTTACTAGGTGGCAAAAGACCCACCCCACTTTCCTGAGCTTTAGTCGACAATGTAGGCAGAGTATGCTTCCAGTTGGCTGCCCACTCAACGGGTCGTCTTATTATAAGACGACGCCCATGACGTGTTCGTTACATTCTAAACCAAATATATCGCTAAATTCGGTGCATAAATTAGTTAGTACTGTATTAAACTGTTTAGGAAATCTCAACTGTTTAAAGATTTCTTTGGTTCTATTATCATTTTCTAATGGTGTTGTACAAATGTCATAGTCTTCCAATGATTCGCATTTGATCTTTGCGCCTTCTATTATGGCGTCTTTAGTATTTGTATTTATAATACGAATCAATGCGTTTTCGCTATCGACAATTGTGCTTGCTATTATTATGCCCGATTGTAGCTCCTGATTTGGTATTACAACCGTTTTTTCGCTAGTGAGTAATTTGACTTGTCTAATTACTTCGCATCTAGCTGGCAATAATAATGTGTTGGAATCTAAGTTGTGTAAAATTGGAATGTTTATATGTCTATTGAAGTTATTGGGTCTTATTATGAACCAGTCTTGATTGCTTTGAAATTCTAATATGCAATTGTATTTTTAATGAAATCTAAACCGATTATGCCATCGCATGGTACCGGAAAATTCTCAGGTACTACATGAAATTCATGTGGTATTAGAACATCCTGAATGCGTAGGTCAAGATCGACTGCTCCTATAGACTGTATGGTTCCTTCTCCAATACCTGTAATATTTGATATATTACTGTAATTTAAGTTGCTATATTCATTTGCTTTGTCTTTTAGCAATGAAATGTCTGCACCTGTGTCTATTAATAATGTAAGAACTGTGTTTGTTTTGTAGTTTTTTGCTTTAATGAAAATACTCAGATTTAGGTTCAATTTAAACACCTTTAATGCTGATTGCTTAAGGGGTTTGTCTGTTTTCCGATTGTACATTACGCACATTTCGGTTGTTATTCTCATTTTGATGTTGATTGTTATTTTGACTTTGGTTACCCCTTCGGTTACCTCCGCCTCTGTTATTGCCACGGCCGCTTCCGCGACCTCTGTTATTATTGTTGTTACCATTCTGGTTGTAATTATTTCTGCCTCTACCGCGGTAGTTGGCATTATAATTACCTCGTCTATTATTCCCATCTATGTAAGCTGCTTCGAGCTGCTTACGCATGCTGTCTATTTCGGTAGCGTACTGGGACGCGGTTATGCCTTTTGTTGGGCATTCATTAACTTGGCTTTATAACGTCAGGTGATTCTCCTTTTACGTTTGCCTGCAATATGTTAATTATTGCTTGTATTGATGTCGCATGTTCGACTTTATACGTCAATGGTCCAATAATTTTGGTCTTGATGACCTCTACGGCTAAAGCTTCCTGATCTCCTTTAGTTAGATACGTCAACTTTAATGCTGTCACAAACCTGTTTAGATGGAGCTTCTTACCATCGAATTCAGGTATTGTGGCGGATACCTGTTTAAGGTATGCTCTCTGAGCTTCCACTGTATTGGCCATGTTTATATTTGTCTTTTCTCTTCTATAGACTCGATATCGCTTTCGATATCCCAATCCTCTTGCGGTTGTGACTCGTCCCGTTCTTTTAGCTGGCTTTCGTCGAATTCCGCTATTTTGGATATTTCGGTTGGTACTTCTATTATAATATTGTGTCTAACACTAGTATTATGTAGTCTTTTACCGAATGAACTGAGAACTTTTAAGCATTGAGCTTTTATGTTCTTCAGTGAGTTTTTCTCTGTTATTTAATATAAGGTTTTGTAGCGCGTTGTATTGCGTTATCAATATCTTTATGTGGTAAATAAGCGTCTGAGTTTTTATCGGAGCGCTTTTGTTGATGCATTTATATGATTTATCAAAAGCATCTCTAATATTGTTTATGGCTTTTGCTAGATTTAGCCATTCCATGTATGTACATTTTAGCGATGTACATACATCGGAAATGCGGAAATCGCATCGGCAACATTAATAATATTGGGGCGGTTGGGGCTATGCCTTTAAAAGCAGCTCGCCGCTTTACTTCGCACCGCGAAGTTGAATGTTGATGGCTGCAAGGCGCTCCTTGTAGCGCTGTCGGTCTTCCCGTTGGTTGCCGTCTTTAGCATCTCGGTGTTCAGTCTTCTTAAGCTGAACAATTTTACCTGGCGGCCACCTCGCTTCTTCTTAGGTGGCTGCTCCCTCGCTGCTGTCCTTGCCTTGTATTCTTCTATGGTCAAGGGCTTTGGTCCCGCGGCTGGATCTGCCTCTATTGCCTCTAAGTCTTGGCAGGTCCCTTTGCTCGACAGGAGCAGGGTGTTGAAACGTCGGCCTGGTGGTCATTCGCTATTGTAGCTCATCTGCTACTCCTTCGTTGCTATAGTGTGCGGACGTGCATACCATAGTTTTGTTACCTTTTTTTTACTTGACTCGACTACGTTATTTCGTTTTTATGGACTGCCGACTTTTGTTTGTTTCATTTTTTTTTTTAACTTATGATTTGTGTATTGTGTGTTTTCATCATTTCACTGCAGCAAGACAATTGTTGAATTGATAAACGTTTATCTCATTATTTGTCTTTTGATTATATCGCCATTATTTTTGGGTTGTTTTTGTTTAAAAAAAAACTATCCGAAGAGCCTTAGCTCTTTTGTCACGGTCGCCATGTGATAAAAATGTTTTAAGTTCGTAGTCAAGGAAAATAGTTGCAGCACGTCAGTGCTGATCTGTTGTCAAACTGTGAATGTTCTTTTATTCAAATAATTCGGTTGGCTTAGCCTAAGTACATAATGGTAGAATGCCACTGCGTAGAAGAGCAGTTGCATATATATATATATATCTTATATACTATGTTCTGGAGAGAGTCTTATGGGCATATACATATATATATTGTAAGTGGTCAGCATGGTAATGCTGACATAGCTTGAATGCTGTCTTAGAGTGCAGCAGAAGTGGGTTATCGTATTTCGCGTCCACTTGAGTTTGTTTATTTATGCAACACAACTCAGTGTTGCTGCTTAGCTATTGGTACAGTGTACCCTCGATATATGCACATACTACAATATAATGAGCTCATAAATACTTTCATCTTTAACTTTCGCCACAGCAAAACAACGACAACATGGAATGGGAAAAGTAAGTGAAAGGAGCTTCTTGGTTAATGGAATTGGCTGTTAATTTGTAACTGTTTGCTACAAGGCAAAAACATAAAAAAGAAGCTGCAAATCATTAACTATTCATTAAAAACAATAGCTTATTTATTTGGAAGCTTTGTCCTGTGTACACAGGACAAATTGCAACAGGAAAATTAGTTATTTAAAAAATTAGAGTAGAGTCTATAGAATTCACATGAAATTTTAAGCAAATAACAAAGTATTTGTATTCAGATAGTAAAAAAATCTTTGGCTGAAATTTTGCTTTTCGTTTTATTCAGCTTACCGATCAAGACTGATCCCTCGCACAAAATTATATATTCTAAAGTACAAAGTCGAGGCACAGATGAAATAGTAATAATAAAACAATAACTAACATCATAATTGAGTTGATATAATACCCAAGTAGGCTCGTCATAAAATGATTGTGTGTAGTTGGCTTCAAAGATGCCTACATTTATGCACAGTTGTATAGACATCAGATAGTTTTTTCATAGATATAAAATAAAGATATTCTATATATATTCTATATTGTTTACTTAATAGACTACTTTATTTTTATTTATAGGCTCGCGGGCTACGCGTCTTAGGCGAGGAAAGTGTCTTTAAAAACTAAACTCACAATATGCTGAGCTTTAACAAAATTTTAGTTAACGATATAGATAGATCTAGATTAGATAAAAACATAAATATATCTTGAATAATTGACAATTATTATCTTCTTTTGTTTTGTTTGTAATAAAACTCTATACCGTTTCCCTAATTAATGAATGAATTCATTATACTCAGTTTACATAAATTGCAAATAAGCAAGTTTACGATGTTTTCTACTTATATTAAGTTTAAGACTGAGTATAATGTGTTAGTTGTGAATATGGGCCCTATTACGTTAGTAATTGTTGTTTTGTTGTTGCAGCGGAAATCGCATCGGCAACATTAATAATATTGGGGCGGTTGGGGCTATGCCTTTAAAAGCAGCTCGCCGCTTTACTTCGCACCGCGAAGTTGAATGTTGATGGCTGCAAGGCGCTCCTTGTAGCGCTGTCGGTCTTCCCCGTTGGTTGCCGTCTTTAGCATCTCGGTGTTCAGTCTTCTTAAGCTGAACAATTTTACCTGGCGGCCACCTCGCTTCTTCTTAGGTGGCTGCTCCCTCGCTGCTGTCCTTGCCTTGTATTCTTCTATGGTCAAGGGCTTTGGTCCCGCGGCTGGATCTGCCTCTATTGCCTCTTTAAGTCTTGGCAGGTCCCTTTGCTCGACAGGAGCAGGGTGTTGAAACGTCGGCCTGGTGGTCATTCGCTATTGTAGCTCATCTGCTACTCCTTCGTTGCTATAGTGTGCGGACGTGCATACCATAGTTTTGTTACCTTTTTTTTTACTTGACTCGACTACGTTATTTCGTTTTATGGACTGCCCGACTTTTGTTTGTTTCATTTTTTTTTTTAACTTATGATTTGTGTATTGTGTGTTTTCATCATTTCACTGCAGCAAGACAATTGTTGAATTGATAAACGTTTATCTCATTATTTGTCTTTTGATTATATCGCCATTATTTTTTGGGTTGTTTTGTTTAAAAAAACTATCCGAAGAGCCTTAGCTCTTTTGTCACGGTCGCCATGTGATAAAATGTTTTAAGTTCGTAGTCAAGGAAAATAGTTGCAGCACGTCAGTGCTGATCTGTTGTCAAACTGTGAATGTTCTTTTATTCAAATAATTCGGTTGGCTTAGCCTAAGTACATAATGGTAGAATGCCACTGCGTAGAAGAGCAGTTGCATATATATATATATATCTTATATACTATGTTCTGGAGAGAGAGTCTTATGGGCATATACATATATATATTGTAAGTGGTCAGCATGGTAATGCTGACATAGCTTGAATGCTGTCTTAGAGTGCAGCAGAAGTGGGTTATCGTATTTCGCGTCCACTTGAGTTTGTTTATTTATGCAACACAACTCAGTGTTGCTGCTTAGCTATTGGTACAGTGTACCCTCGATATATGCACATACTACAATATAATGAGCTCATAAATACTTTCATCTTTAACTTTCGCCACAGCAAAAACAACGACAACATGGAATGGGAAAAGTAAGTGAAAGGAGCTTCTTGGTTAATGGAATTGGCTGTTAATTTGTAACTGTTTGCTACAAGGCAAAAACATAAAAAGAAGCTGCAAATCATTAACTATTCATTAAAAACAATAGCTTATTTATTTGGAAGCTTTGTCCTGTGTACACAGGACAAATTGCAACAGGAAAATTAGTTATTTAAAAATTAGAGTAGAGTCTATAGAATTCACATGAAATTTTAAGCAAATAACAAAGTATTTGTATTCAGATAGTAAAAAATCTTTGGGTGAAATTTTACTTTTCGTTTTATTCAGCTTACCGATCAAGACTGATCCCCTCGCTCAAAATTATATATTCTAAAGTACAAAGTCGAGGCACAGATGAAATAGTAATAATAAAACAATAACTAACATCATAATTGAGTTGATATAATACCCAAGTAGGCTCGTCATAAAATGATTGTGTGTAGTTGGCTTCAAAGATGCCTACATTTATGCACAGTTGTATAGACATCAGATAGTTTTTTCATAGATATAAAATAAAGATATTCTATATATATTCTATATTGTTTACTTAATAGACTACTTTATTTTTATTTATAAGCTCGCGGGCTACGCGTCTTAGGCGAGGAAAGTGTCTTTAAAAACTAAACTCACAATATGCTGAGCTTTAACATGAAAGTTCTTATTACGACTTAAAGCTAACATACGTGTGATGTTTTGTGTTTGTGTTAGTGCAGTAATGCTGAGTCCTCAAGTTGCAAATGGAAAATTTTAATGGACTTTGATTTTTGGAAGTGGCACGATCGCCAATGTAATAGGATCTTTTGTTTGTGACAGTCGGTGCCGTCGCGACAAGTGTTTATGTTTATGATATGATTTGTGGGAAAGAATTTGGAAGATAGGGAATAATTATGAGTGATTAAATATATAATAAATATAAATTTATTTGTTTTTAATAAAGACAATAACTTATTTATTTATTGATTATGATTTATTGTTATATGTTATACCAAATCTGGATTATTTTATTTTAATTTGTTGATACTTACTCAACACAGAACTTACTTGTATTTTAAGTTGCAAATATTAGTAAAATTATATTCCAAGTAAAATAAAACAATCATGATTTAATATTTGCTGTAACTTTATCTACATGAAGAATCAAACTACAAAGTGATAACAAAATTACCTACAAACTTCTGCGTATACTTAATTTTTTGATACGCTAATGAACCACACTCTTTTGATGTCCTTCAGCAACTACTTTTATCAATCGAAAATAATGCTGTCACGCAAAAGTGTTGCCTCAACATGGTGCATGCAAATGCAAGTAAGATTTTTCTTAATTTCGTTTTCACCTACAGAAAATTGAAGTCGACAAATGCGGATCGAAGTGGCAAATTGAAATTGCGCCTCAGTCAAAATGAATTTGCAGATCATCAGCGGCTGCTTTCGATATACACCGACAATCGCTATCAACGATGACGATGACAGCGAGAAAAAGGAAAATGGAATGCAATGGAATGAGGACGAAGGATAAGAATGTTGTCGCCTTGCGCTGACAATGCCTTAATTTATTTGTGTCCCACTTGATGACGCCGCCGCCGCTTCATTACTTATCTATCTACCCCCAAACCAAATGCCCTGACTGACTGACTCCTGACTGGCTCCCTTGGCTGGCTGGCACCCAATCATCCATTCGCTGTAGCTGTTATCTTCACTCCCACCTGGCAACATCTGCAACAACAGCAGCAACAACATAAGATTAAGCTTGAGATTGAGTTGAGTAAAAATAAAAATTTATGGAGTGGTCATTTAGCACAAGACGGGCAGTTTCTGTTTGTCTTCTAGCTCGTTATTGTTGTTGTTTTTTTTCTTTCTGTTTTTGTGTTGCTTCCTTTTTATTTCCCTTGCATTTTTTTTTGGTTTTGGGCCGTTAAGCGAGCTACCTAGCAACTTTGATATCAGTGTTGTGAGTCTGTTCGCTGTTTTAACCGTAAGTAGCTATAAAAACAGTAGCAACAGCAGCAATAGCAACAGCAGCAACATCTCTCCCTTACAGCTTTAACAATAACAATAACGAACACGCTGTTGCTGTTCATTTGTTGCTGTTGTCTTTAGCTCTTGGGTGGTTTATTTGCAGTTGTTGTTGATTTTCTGCCATTGATGTTGCTGTTGCTGTTACTGCAGCTATTGCTGCTGCTGTTGTCGCTGCCGTTTTCTGCAAATTTAAAACTTTCATTTTAATGGAATTTCCTTGTCAAACGCAATGGCAGCGAGCTCCCTCGTTGCGTACATCAGCACCACTGGCGCATTTTCCCTGATAATCCACTAATGTTATTTTTATTTTGAATGTCACATACACCCGCAAAAATCAAAACTCAAACGCGTTGGCACGTTGACTCCTGCTGTACAACTAAAAATATATTTACAGTACGAAATAAGTCACGAAAAAGTGAATCGCAATATCGTCTCAAAGAGAACATCCGAACATCGAGAAGTAGAAACTAAAAGACCTTTAAAAAAAAATATATAACATGTCAATATCTAAAATCTACAAAAAATTCTAGATTGCCCAAAACTTGTTCTTGAAACGAAAGGTTCTTATTTTAAAAGAAGTGAGTTCCAACATTTTAAGAAACAAAACAAAATTTTTGATTTTGAGGTCTTTTCGATAATAAAATAAGATTTTGTAATTTGTAAAATCTTATTTTATGGTTATATTTTAAGATCAGAAAGTTCTTAAAACTAATTTGCAATTTTATTTTTAATCAAAATATTTTTCTATTCTTATATAGTTACTTGTATTTGCATTGCCAAGAAATATTTTGCAATAGAAAATAAAATGGCATGAAAACAATTTTAAATAATAACCAAACAAATCTAGAAAAGTGACGCAACAAACGCATTAAGCAAGCTTTCAAAAAATATACATTTATGTTATATTAAGTATAGCAAAAATATGAAAATAGGAAATACATTAAAAGAGAAAGAAGATTAGAAATTAAACCAAATATGATGAAACTTGCAATTCGAGAAAAATTCACCCTTTATTTAAAGTGAAAATTTTGCTTCTCTCTTGCCTTCAAATTTTTACGCATTCTTCTCTGCATTGTTAAATATGAAACTTTAATTTTGCAATATTTGCCTGACTTGAGTAAATTGCGCAATTAGTTTATGCGAATTTCAATTAATAATTCCCATTTTCATCAACACTTTCAACAGCGGGCGAATGCGAAACAAAGTGGCCAACAACAAGTGCAAATACACACACGAACACAACCGTAACACAAAAAAAAAAATAATGATAATGAAAATAGAGAAAAAAATACAGTAAAATATGAATATAAAAATTGCCAAAAGCCACCAAACGAAATTTATGACAAAAATTTTACAAGAAACGTATGTTTGTCATATGACCATTCATTGTCCTCACGTCGCCGCTGTCAGTGTCCATCGTCATCGTCCCTCCTGTCCATCTTTGTACACAGCGGTACACAGATATATATATGGTATGACTCCCTTGCTGACAACTCTCTTTCGCTCTCTTTCCCCTGTCATAACCATTGTTCCTCTTTGGGCCATCCCTTACCGTTGCAACTTTCAATTGGCTTTATTCATTTTTTATTCCAAATGTTTTCCGCAACTTCTAGTGCATTTCATCTCTATTTTATTTCATTTTTTGCTACTGTTGGTATAAAACGTGGCAAGACTAGAAAAATCGAGCTGTCAACACACACATAACAAGTGCAAATTTGAGAAGCGAATGCGCTCAACTTTCAAGTACTTTGTCTCTTGAGTTTAAGTCGACCTACTAACATATGTTTGTCCTTATTTCATTTTGCAGCAGTTGAGCAAATTAAATCAAGACATACTTACATTATTATTGATTAAATTTATTAAACTAACTTACCATCAAGGTAATTCAAGAATAGAATAAAATATTTGAAAATTCTTTAGTTTCAAACATAAATGCAATATAAGCTGGCAAAGGTATCAGAGTTCAGAAAGATTGTCCAAACTGTTCACAGCAAGAAAGTCCTATAAAGTTCTTTGGCAATTACATCGGACATGAATTTCACTAGGTATTCGTATATCTCATCTAAGTATAAAATATTGAAAATATTGAATCACGTAATTCGTAAGAATTGATATTTCAATGTGCAAACCTGTAAACCTAGCTTACATTTATATGCATTATTATAAGTATTTAAAGCTGACATCCGAACGAAGAAAAAAAAGGCATCTATGCATTTTTCTTGCAACTGGAAGCATTTTCATTCTCTCAATTCTGTCAGGTAAATCGGTTGAATGTCTGTGCGGCCATGTGAATAAGGATTATGTCTTTAAACGCAACCGCACAGAATTCACTTCATTCATTTTGCTTATTTCGTTTTTATATATCCATCATTATTTGATATGTTATGAATGCACCTGTACCTAAAAGGAAAAACTGACCCAAACACACAGCAAATCAAAAGTTTTGACTACTTTCGAATTAGGCGTGCAACAGTAACACAGTTCTCTATATATTGTATGCTGCTGACTTAATGCTGTCGTTTGACGCGAATATTTTGTACGCTTCATTGATTTAATGGGAAAACTTTTCGGTCGGTTTTGTGATAAAAATGTTTTAAGTTCGTAGTCAAGGGAAATAGTTGCATCACGTCAGTGCTGATCTGTTGTCAAACTGTGAATGTTGTTTTTATTCAATTAATTCGGTTGGCTTAGCCTAAGTACATAATAGCGGAATGCCACTGCGTAGAAGAGCAGCTGCATATATATATCTTATATACTATGTCCTGAGAGAGAGTCTTATGGGCATATACATATATATATTGTAAGTGGTCAGCATGGGAATGCTGACTTAGCTTGAATGCTGTCTTAGCGTGAAACAGAAGTGGGTGATCGTATTTCACGTCCACTTGAGTTTGTTTATTTATGCAATACAACTCAGTGTTGCTGTTTAGATATTGGTACAGTGTACCCTCGATATATGCACATACTACACCTCCCTCCTTTTGAAAAATAACGTTAAGAAATTAAATTATATCATAATTGTAACATATTAGTATATATAATTATATGTATATTTAATATTAATGAATTAAAAAGATGTATGATATTGAGTTTTAAATGAACAAAAGGGTATAAAAAGTTTTTTTAAATTATTAAAATTCAAACATATTTTTATTTTTTTTTCTTTTGACTGATCAGACCTTTTTTTATATTTGCTTTTTAGCCTATCTTTATGTACTACCTGTTGTTTCTTATTTCGTATTTTAATAGTTATGTTGTCATTTAATCCTATATCTAATACGTCGTAAGGACCTTCGTATCTATTATCTAACTTATGACCTGTTTCGTTTTAAGCAATACTTTATCTCCTATTCTTAAATCAAAATTATTTATATTCATATCGTATCTAAATTTTCTATCGGCTTTTCCTTTTTCTAACATTCTTCTAGCTCTATTGTATGACATTTCTAGTCTGCATTTTAGTTCCTTGGAATAGTCTTCTACGTTGTAACATATATTGGGTCTATCTTGTTTATTTTACTGAAATCTTTAAATTGTCTGGGTAATCTGCCAAACACTAGTTCATATGGGCAATAGTCATGAACTATTGAGGGTGTTGTGTTGAAAAAATAAGTGAAATATGGTAACCAAATGTCCCAATCACTTTTGTCAACTGATATATATGAACGTATATATTCATTGAAAGTTCGGTGGATTCTTTCTATTGTTCCTAGAGTTTGACGATGGTGAGCGCTAGATGTTAGATTTTCTATATTCATATATTTGCATAATTCGTTTATAAGTGAATTTTTGTATTCTGTACCTTGATCCGTAATGAACGTCTTCATTGGACCGTACTTCAATACAAATGATTCGAATATAGCCTTTGCAACTGTTTCGGTGTTGGAATAGTGACTAAAACTTAGTTAGATCGCATATGATTGTAACTGCATACTCATTTCCGTCTTCCGATTTCGGTAATGGACCAATGGTATCAATTAAAACGGTATCAAATGCTGTTGCTGGCGTTGGTGTCAATGTTAATGATGTTTTGGTATATGTTGTTGTTTTGGCTTGTTGGCATTTCAAACAAGTCTTTACATAGTTTGATATTGTCTTAGTCATTTGTGGCCAATAATAAAATCTTTTGATTTTTGACAGGGTTCGCGCGATACCCGTGTGGCCTCCTTCTATAGGATCATCATGGAATTTTGTCAAAATTTCCTTAATTTGAGCTTCGTCGTTTTTTCTATGATTATCACCTTTTGTAGAATAGCTAGTTATACTTTTCGAGTACTCGATTGCCCTTTGTTTTAAATTCATTTAGTGATACAAATTCGAATATTTGTTCACTTGGTGATATTGCATTATTGTTATTTTATGCATTCCGGTTTTAATTAAGCCTTTGAAGGAATTGATTTAGATCAAATATTTCATTAGAATACAAGTCATTAACATCAAAGCGTGAAACAATTGCTTTTCCTCGTTTTAATAAACACTTGTGCTTATCTATTTTGATTAAAACATGTTTCTTCGTGTCATTATTGTTGACAACTTCATAGACTTTGGGCTTTTCTATTATTTGCTCATTTTTATTTTGTGTTTTGACCTTTGTTTCTTCTTTGCAGGAATTTTTCTGTTCAGCTTTTGATCTAGTAGTTACTTTTAGTATTTCTCTATTAATCGTTTTAATTCTTTTTATTGTTATGCGTGACAAGGCGTCCGCAATATGGTTATCTTTCCCTTAAGATATTCTACTGTAAAGCCATACTCTTCTAAGTAACTAACTCGGATTTTTCATAGAGAATAGGTATGACAATGGTCTATGATCGCTTTTACCATGAAATGCTTGCCATATATGTATGGTCGAAAATGATTTATGGCCCAATGAATGGCCGCTAATTCTTGTTCTGTAGTGGACTTATTACTTTCACCCTGAGTGAACATTCTTGAAGCGTATGCCACTGAAAGTTGTTGACCATTGTGGTCTTATGTAAGTACCTCTCCGCATGCGTGTTTACTAGCATCGGTTGTTATGCAAAATTCTTTGCTGAAATCTGGGTACTGCTATATTGTTGGTTTCATTAATTCATTTTTAAATATTCGAATGCACTATTGCATTCTGCTGTCCATTACGAATTGGACATTCTTTTTACAAAGCCTCGTTAAGTGGCGTAATTTTTAATAAAACGTCTGTAATAGTTACAGAAGGCTACGTCTAGCACTGTCAGCATCTGTTGGTATAGGATATTTATCTATAACTTCATATTTGGTGTCATCTGGGAGTATAACTTTATCGGTACATTTGTGACACAAATATGTGACTTCTTTCAGAAAGAAAGAACATTTCCCAGCATGTAGTTTCAGATTATGTTGCCTACATAGCTCGAATACATTTGTTTAATTTTTGAGCATATGTTTTATGAACAACCTGTTATTACTAAATCATCCATATATAGAAATGCTTGCGATGGTTCAAGACTAGAGAATGCAAAGTGTCATCCTACGTTGGAAAGAGTTTGGTGCTACTTTCAGTCCGTATGGTAGTCGCGTGAAGCGATATGAGCCGTTGGCTGTTGAAAATGATGTTATATCTCTATACTTTTTTCTAGTTCTATCTGGTGGAATCAGACATTAGGTCGAGACATGAAAATATTTTGCTCTTCCTAATTGATCAAGAAATTTGTCAGATAATAGTTTCTTATTTATTTGACGATAGTCTACTGCTAATCGCCATTTTTTTCCGTTGAATTCGGAAGTGGTTTCTTTGGAACCAAAATAATGGACTATTATATTCGGACATTGATGGTTCAACCATCCCATCATCTATTAATTTCTTAACTTGTCTAGCGATTTCTGGTTTTGACTATCTGCCATACGATAGTTTTTATATAGACCGGTGTTTTATCTCCTAATCTGAGTTTTTGCTTGTAAAATTGTTAGCTGATATTGGTTCTGTTGTAAACCAAATATATCGTATTAAACTATTTAGGAAATCTCAACTGTTTAAAGATTTCTTTGGTTCTCTTATCATTTTCTAATGGTGTTGTACAAATGTCATAGTCTTCCAATGATTCGCATTTGATCTTTTGCGCCTTCTATTATGGCGTCTTTAGTATTTGTATTTATAATACGAATCAATGCGTTTTTGCTATCGACAATTGTGCTTGCTATTATTATGCCCGGTTGTAGCTCCTGATTTGGTATTACAACCGTTTTTCGCTAGTGAGTAATTCGACTTGTCTAATTACTTCGCATCTAGCTGGCAATAATAATGTGTTGGAATCTAGGTTGTGTAAAATTGGATTGTTTATATGTATATTGAAGTTATTGGGTCTTATTATGAACCAGTCTTGATTGCTTTGAAATTCTAATATGCAATTGTATTTTTAATGAAATCTAAACTGATTATGCCAATGCATGGTACCGGAAAATTCTCAGCTACTACATGAAATTCATGTGGTATTAGAACATCCTGAATGCGTAGGTCAAGATCGATTGCTCCTATAGACTGTATGGTTCTTTGTCCAATACCTGTAATATTTGATATATTACTGAAATTTAAGTTGTTATATTTATTTGCTTTGTCTTTTACCAATGAAATATCTGCACCTGTGTCTATTAATAATGTAAGAACTGTGTTTGTTTTGTAGTTTTTGCTTTAATGAATATACTCAGATTTAGGTTCAATTTAAACACCTTTACTGCTGATTGCTTAAGGGGTTTGGCTGTTTTCCGATTGTACGTTACGCACATTTCGGTTGTTATTCTCATTTTGATGTTGATTATTATTTTGGCTTCGGTTACCTCCGCCTCTGTTATTACCACGGCCGCGATAGCTTCCGCGACCTCTGTTATTATTGTTATCATTCTGGTTGTAATTATTTCTGCCTCTACCGCGATAGTTGGCATTATAATTACCTCGTCTATTATTCCCATTGTAGAATAAGACTGTGTTAAAATTGCCGGTCATTTCTGTACTGCAATGTATATATTTTTTCATTTCATCATTGAATGTACTAAATGTACCCGCTGTTAAGATCATTTTGAGTGACTCATTGGCACAGTTTTTGATCATTGCCGATATCGACTCTTTTGTCGCAAATTTGTCGGCATTATCGGCGTCTAATCCACCGTCTATGTAAGCTGCTTCGAGCTGCTTACGCATGTTGTCTATTTCGGTAGCGTACTGGGACGCGGTTTTGCCTTTTGTTGGGCATTCATTAACTTGGCTTTTATAACGTCAGATGATTCTCCTTTTACGTTGCCTGCAATATGTTAATTATTGCTTGTATTGATGTCGCATGTTCGACTTTATACGGCAATGGTCAATAATTTTGGTCTTGATGACCTCTACGGCTAAAGCTTCCTGATCTCCTTTAGTTAGATCCGTCAACCTTAATACTGTCACAAACCTGTTTAGATGGAGTTTCTTACCATCGAATTCAGGTATTGTGGCGGATACCTGTTTAAGGTATGCTCTCTGAGCTTCCACTGTATTGGCCATTTTATATTTGTCTTTTTCTCTTCTATGGACTCGATATCGCTTTCGATATCCCAATCCTCTTGCGGTTGTGACTCGTCCCGTTCTTTTAGCTGGCTTTCGTCGAATTCCGCTATTTTGGATATTTCGGTCTAACACTAGTATTATGTAGTCTTTTACCGAATGAACTGAGAACTTCTAAGCATTAAGCTTTATGTTCTTCATTGAGTTTTTCTCTGTTCTTTAATATAAGGTTTTGTAGCGCGTTGTATTGCGTTATCAATACCTTTATGTGATAAATAAGCGTCTGAGTTTTATCAGAGCGCTCTTGTTGATGCATTTATATGATTTATCAAAAGCATCTCTAATATTGTTGGCTTTTGCTAGATGGTATGGTCTGTACTATGACCATCACGTACGATAGTATTTTTTGTTTATATTTTGTCTAAATCGTTGGCTCGACCCATGTAAGTCTTTCTCAACGATCTCTTATGAAGAAGATATATCTTCAGTACTAGGTTAAGGGCTGATATTATTGCTAAAATCAAAAGTAGCACGTACAGTGCGTCTAAGTGTAGAGTTGTATCCACGACTTCCTATCTTCCTTTGTTTTGTTCATATTAAAACTCTATACCGTTTCCCTAATTAATGAATGAATTCATTATACTCAGTTTGCATAAATTGCAAATTAACAAGTTTACGATGTTTTCTACTTATATTAAGTTTAAGACTGAGTATAATGTGTTAGTTGTGAATATGGGCCCTATTACGTTAGTAATTGTTGCTTTTGTTGTTGCAGCGAAAACCGCATCGGCAACATTAACAATATTGGGGCGGTTGGGGCTATGGCTTTTAAAAGCAGCTCGCCGCTTTACTTCGCACCGCGAAGTTGAATGTTGATGGCTGCAAGGCGCTCCTTGTAGCGCTGTCGGTCTTCCTCGTTGGTTGCCGTCTTCAGCATCTCGTTGTTCAGTCTTCTTAAGCTGAGCAATTTTACCTGGCGGCCACCTCGCTTCTTCTTAGGTGTCCTTGCTTTGTTTTCCTCTATGGTCAAGGGCTTTGGTCCCGCTGCTGGATCTGCCTCTATTGCCTCTTTAAGGCTTGGCAGGTCCCTTTGCTCGACAGGAGCAGGGTGTTCAAACGTCGGCCTGGTGGGCATTCGCTATTGTAGCTCGTCTGCTATTCCTTCGTTGCTATAGTGTGTGGACGTGTACACCATAGTTTTGTTAACTTTTTTTTTTTTTTTTTTTTTCACTTGACTCGACTACTTTATTTCGTTTTATGGACTGCCCGACTTTTGTTTGTTTCATGTTTTAACTTATGATTTGTGTATTGTGTGTTTTCATCATTTCACTGCAGCAAGACAGTTGTTGAATTGATAAACGTTTATATCATTATTTGTCTTTTGATTATATCGCCATTATTTTATTGGGTTGTTTTGTTTAAAAAACTATCCGAAGAGCCTTAGCTCTTTTGTCACGGTCGCCATGTGATAAAAATGTTTTAAGTTCGTAGTCAAGGGAAATAGTTGCAGCACGTCAGTGCTGATCTGTTGTCAAACTGTGAATGTTCTTTTATTCAAATAATTCGGTTGGCTTAGCCTAAGTACATAATAGTGGAATGCCACTGCGTAGAAGAGCAGCTGCATATATATATCTTATATACTACGTTCTGGAGAGAGAGTCTTATGGGCATATACATATATATATAGTAAGTGGTCAGCATGGGAATGCTGACTTAGCTTGAATGCTGTCTTAGCGTGCAGCAGAAGTGGGTGATCGTATTTCACGTCCACTTGAGTTTGTTTATTTATGCAATACAACTCAGTGTTGCTGTTTAGATATTGGTACAGTGTACTCTCGATATATGCACATACTACAGTTTATTTGTTTGCTGCCATTTGTTTTTTCGCCTTTGCTTTTCATTATTTCGATGTGTTTTTTGGTGTTGCACCCCGGCAGGAAAATCTTCAATAAGATCCCTCTACTCCTGTAGAAGGGTATGTGGGATTTTACGCACTAAAAACCTCCGTATGCTCTTCTGTCCCGTGTAAACTCGCCGGGTCTGTCAATTAAGATACTATTTCGGCGAGCAGGATGGTGTGCTCCTAAGCACACTGTCGTCATTTTTGTAATTTCCTTCTATGCATGGCGAGGCTGGTCGCAGATCAGCTACTGGCTGTTTGGTCTGCTAGCTACCTCGTCAGCTCGCACTTTCTTCATCATGTTAATGATGAGGGTCTTTCCCACTCCTCGTCTTTTTCCAGGACTCCTCGTCTGCCATCATTGCAGCGATAAGGTCCCTCGGTCTGAAGGCTACTCCAATGAGTCCGCCTATCTGCTCTCTCTCATTTACAAATCTTGAGCAGTGTAGCAGGACATGCTCCGCTGATTCCACATTGTCCATACAGAACATACAATGGGGGTATCTACATGGTGGAATCTTTCCTGGTATCCTCTGAAGCAGCCGTGGTCAGTAAGGAACTGGGTGAGATGGTAGTCCAGCTCCATATGTTTGCATTCCAACCACGTGGCGATGTCTGGGATCAGCTCAAATGTCCATCGCCCCTTTGCGATGACTCCCATCTGCTCTGCCACTCCTCCAGTTGTCGCTCGTATGCTGACGTCCGGTTGACTCCGTCTCGCATTAATGTCAGCGCCCTGATTTTCAAATCTCCGGGTAACAATCTGCGAGGACGAGTGCCGCATCCTCTGATATGGTCCTAAACCCTCTGATGAGTCTTAGGGCCATAGTTCTGTAGACGGCCCGAGCCTCTTTAAGGTACGACGCCTTTACCGTAGCTTTGTACCATACTGGTGCTGCATACAGTAAAGACAACCGATACGAGCAGCCTCCTTGCTGGCATCCTTGGTCCACCTACGTTAGGCATTAATCTTGCTAGCGTTGTAGTCGTCATGGCTGCTTTTCTGCTGGCATATCTAGCGTGGTCGCTAAAGTTGAGTCCGTGGTCGATAAGGACCCCAGGTATTTCAGCGACTTAGATGAAGCAAGCTGTACCCCGCCTACCATGATCTGCAGTGTCTCTACAGCTTTCCTACTGCTGAGCAGTACTACATCTGTCTTGTGCGCTGCTATCTTTAACCCTACACTTTCTAGCCAACCAGTGGCTGCACTGATTGTAACATTACAGACGGTTTGGAGTTCCGTCAGATTTTTGCTACAGCTGTAATTGCTAAGTCGTCCGCGAAGCAGTGTAGCTCCGCGTTGCCTGGCTTTCTTATGGATAAGATGCCGTTGTACATTATGTTCCACAGGATTGGGCCGAGCACCGAACCTTGTGGAACTCCCGACGAGACTCGGTACTTTCTGGGGCTTCAGTTGAGTCGTACCAAAGTATCCGCTCTCTAAAATAGTTACCAACAATATTTTTGAGATATGTAGGGATTCCCATATTGTGCATAGCGCTAAGGATGCTGGTCCACTTAGCCGTTTTGAAGGCATTCTTCACGTCTAGAGTGATTATGGCACAGTATTCCTTGGCTCCTCCTAGCCATCTTTGACCGGCTAACGCATTTTGGGCAATGTTTCGAACCCTATTCAGCGCGTCCAGGGTACTTCGACCCTTTCGGAACCCGTACTGTTGGCGCGATAGTCCACTGGGTCCTTCAGTTATTTCTTCAATACGGCGATACAAAACTCGTTCGAACAGCTTTCCAACGATATCCAGCAGGCATAGAGGGCGGTACCCACTGGCATCTGTGCTGCTACCTTTTCCCTTCGGGATAAGGAGAAGTCGTTGATTTTTTCCACTTGCTTGGGAATATCCCTTCAACAAGGCACTGCTGAAAGGTACTGTTGAATATTTCAGGCTTAGCATCTGCTATGGCCTTTACAACTACACCCGGTATTCCATCCAGCCCAGGAGCCTTATCCTCCTGGCGGCTTGCACTATTTCCTCAGGGGTGATCCTGGGAAACGTCGCCCCGGGGTTGTATGGGCCGGCTGCCAAAGCGTAGCCTGTGGTGAGAAGAGTTCCTCGACAATTCTGGCCATTGCGTCAGGCTCCATTTGGGGTCTAACCGCCGATGATTTTAGTTTTCCAAAAACAATCTTATAGGCGGGTCCCCAAGGGTTATCGTCTATACTTTCAAGAAGATCCTTGAACGCACCAGCCTTAGCTTTAGCAATAGCTTTTGTAGTGCCGCACGAGCAGCTTTGTGGCGATTCACCAGTTGCGAGTGGTCATCTCTTCCTCTCGCACGTTGCGCTCTTCTTCTCGCTGTAGCACACTCCGCCCTCATAAGTCTTATGAATTCACTCCACCAGTACACTGGAGACTTACGTTTGGTAGCCCTTTTTCGCGGCATTATGGCATCACAGGTCGATGTTAGTATGCGCGTCAAATTTATGGCCATTGTTTCTGCTTGATCAGCTGGATTCGCCAAATCGTCAATTACTTAGCCTAGCATCTTCTTGTCAAGTTTCCTCGTGTCCCATGCTCGCCCTAGTTCCTCTCTAAGAAGCCTGTGTGTCACTCTCGTCAGTTTAATGTTGACAAGGATCATCGCGTGGTCACTGCTCGCTAAAGTGACGTCAATGTACGATGATCCTCTGTCATTGTCAAAAGTCGGTTTAAGTCCGTCGTTGAGCAATGCTAAATCAAGCAGGCTCATTGCGTTGATCAGGGCTCGTCTGTATTTCTTCAATCTGAGTTCCTGTGCAGCATTGGATTGCTGCCTTTCCCAAACTGTCTAGGATCACCCCTGCATTCCCTACACTCGAGATATAGGGTTCACTGAGCAACATAATATCAATCTTCCGTTCCCGTTCGGTCTGTTGCAGAAGGCTCTGGGCAGCCGAACAGTGATTCACATTTAATTGTGCAATCCTAACGTGATCTTGCATGTTGCTTGCTCTTATCCTTCGATTGCTTTTGGCAGCCTTCTTAAAGGTGGGGCAGGCAAACCCGCCAGTGAGGTGGTTCCTGTCCTTCCCATCACCGCAAATCAAGCATCTCGGCTTTTATGTGCATCCCTTGGCTTTGTAGCCCCACACCGTAAACAGCAGTCAGATCGATCTACCTCCCTAAAGTTACTTGCTTGATGCCCTTAGTTTAGACATTTGAAGCACCTCATAGGCCTATTATCTTGGGTTAGTCGGCACCTTGACCAGCCCACGGTAATAGTACCCTTTTAGAACTGTGATCGCATCCTTAACATCTAGCATTACAGACGCTGTTTGGGTTCCGTCCCGCATCCTCCTCATCCACCTCAGGGCTAAAGATGCTCGGGAATTGGGCCGCTAGACATTGGAGTAGATCCCCGTGGTCGTTGCCTCATCAATGCCGCTGCATTTCAGTACAGTTCCTTGCATACCGGAACGTACAGTGACAATATTGTTGAGAGAGTCTGCAATGCCTTCTCGCATTTTGCTCACTCTACCATCTGCTTTGCCATCCAGTTCCAGGATCAGGTCTCCCTTCTGAGTCCTCCTGATTCTGCGAACGTGCTTGACAAATTCGTCCAGCCGCGGGTCACATTTCTTCCTGCATTGGCATTGTGGCTAGATGCTTTAGCAGCCTCTTCGTAGGTTGTGGCCTTGGGTGCGTTGGCTCCGGTCTTCTCGTTGGTCTTCCCGTTGGTGTCGCACTTGCTCCTTTGGGTTATCTCTTTTGCTGTCTTCACGGCCTTAGCGGGTGGAGGGCTCTTCTTCTTTTGGGGCTGGCACTGTTTAGGTAGCGACGTTCGTGCCAGCAACATCCTTCGGTATACCCTTTTGCAGCATCATCGCTGTATTATTGAGCGCAGCCAGCTCCGTTATAGCATCCTTGGACCCCTTGGTGACGTGTCGCTGCGTCTCGAAGTCTGTCACCAGTAGACTGATTCTACTTTGCATTTCCTTTAAGATTTCGCTGAGGTCCGCGTTGTGCCATGCTGTTGATAAGTCCAATGGGCGTGAGGGCGAGACCGGTGGGGACTTGCTTCCTGCCTTTGGGATCGGCACGCTGATGTGATCTGAGGTCACGTTACTTGTAACATTATTTGCTAGAGAGGCCAAGTATGCCACCTCTTTAGCATTGCGGTCGCTGGATATCGACGGCCGGGGCCCGCTTGCTCACCCCTCACAGCCGCCGGTACTGGGCTTCCGACACCCTGCACCGTAATAGAAAATCCTTTACCACTCTCCATTAGGTTATAACTAACCGTTTGCATTTTATCCCTTCTGCCAGGGGCACTCCCATAGATGAGACGGTGTAGCTACCCGAAGAAAAACTAGCCGCCCAATATGGGACAGACGCTAACCAGTACGCCGCCCAATCTGGGTGATTTCTCACCGGCTGGCCCGCCTTCTCATCTTAGCCAGCCCCCATGTTGGCGACAAAGGGGCTGTTACCAGAGACGCCACGTGGAGGCGATGAGCTGCTTGAGTTCAACCATGTATGGATCGCGCTGGGCTTTGCCATGTTAAAGCCAATCAGCAGCTTTACCATACTGGCATCACCCCATTTCGATGTGTGTGTGTGTGTGTGTGTGTGTGTATGTGTGTGTGTATGTGTGTATGTTTGCTTTGGTTGTTTTGTCGAGACACAAATCGACGGCCATAAATCGAATGGGTGGTGGCGGTCAGTTTCATGGCAGTATCTTCTCTCCCTATTGTTATTTTCGTTGTCGTTGTCGTTGTCGACTCCATAACATACGCTCGCCGTAGTAGCTGTTTATAGTAATTTTCAATAGTTTTGCGGTGCTCGGTGTGAAAAATATGTTACAATTTTTCCACTCGCACACAGCACAGGTATAACTTAAGTTTTAGTTTGCAGTGACATTGATTCATGGCTGGTTTATACACAATCCACAGTCAACTCTCGTTGCCCGCAAAACAAGTTTTGCTTAATTGCCCAAAGATTTTCGGCGATTTCTAATTGTGCAGTGTCTTCACGTGGAAATCATAAAATATGCCATCAAGAGGTCCAAGCAGTCATGTAATGGCTTTCAATTTGGACTACATTGTTGCAGGAACGATAGAGAAAAATAGAACAAAGACGACAGTCTGTGTAGCAGGTGGCTGCCGGTAGAAGTGAATTCATGTCCTTGTCCTTGCCATGCAATTAATTCGCAGCCACAGCGAAACAGGCGAAGGAAAGGCAAACCATTGACGTGCCAAGATGTCGACAATGACAATGATGACGAGGACGAGGATAATAATGACGACGACGATAATGATGATTGTGACTCTGACATGACTTGACTTGTGGTCGTTGCCACTTGCTGCAACAATTGCTATAGCTGTTACAGTTGCTGTTGCTGTTGCAATTTGCGCTAGAGCCGGCAAACTGTGGAGCGGCAATTCACCGGGCAGTCAATATTGTCGTGTATCTTTTCTTGACAAAACATACACACACATAGTACTATATAAGATACACGAAATGCAGGCATTAGTAGACCCAAGCCCCAAGAATGAGAGCGAAGTTTCCTTTTTTCTCTCACTCTCTCTCTTATGGATTATGGATTATGGCAAGCAAAGTTAGTAGATCTACGTGAAATGAGAAGAGGAAGAAAATTTCTAGTGATCCTGACAGGAACTGCAAAACTAATTTGACTTAACAGCTCCAAAGAGTCTATTTCACCATTAATTAGTCTCTGTATAACAACAGCACCTTGCATAGTTCTGCGGTCAGAAAGAGAAGGAAGGTTTAGTAATAAAAGTCTACTGCGATATGGTGGTAATCAATATTAGGATTCCAATTTAAACTACGAAGAGCAAATAATAAAATTGTTTCTGCACCGATTCAATCCTATCGTTATAAACCCTATACTATATACCTATACTCAAGGATAGTCTTAGTGATGTAGAGATCATTGAACTCTTTCGACCAGCGTTTTATAAATCCCAAAACACCCATGGCCCTATTTACAGCAGATATAATATGTTTATCGAATTTTAGTTTTGCATCAAGCAGAACCCCTAACTCATTCACACCTTCAATTCGCTCAAGAGGCGTATCATATAACATATAGTTATTTAACTGGGAAGAACCCCTACAAAAGATCATAAGCTTACACTTATTGCAGTTGAGATGTAACATATTTACTCTGCACCAAGATTCTAGACGATTAAGGTCACATTGTAACAGTGAGCTCGCAAGACTATCATTAAATGTCAGGCAAAGCTTAACGTCATCGGCGTACATAAGTACACGGGAATGCTCAATAACAGTAGGAAGATCATTTATGAACAAAGTGAACAATAGAGGACCCAAATGACTGCCCTGGGGCACACCAGAAGTGACTTGGACACATTTAGATACAAAACCATTATAATACACATTCTGAATTCTGTTGGAAAGGTATGAGGATATCCACTCAATTAGGCTATGAGGAAACCCTAAAACATTGCTTATACAGTAAGAGGTGATAATTAACAGAGTCAAAAGCCTTACTAAAATCGGTGTAAATAACATCCGTTTGCATTTTTTCTCGAATCCTTTAATTACAATAGAATAGAACTCCAATAAGTTAGTAGAAGTGGATCTAGACTTCACAAACCCATGTTGGTAAGGTGAAATTATAAATTTACACAGATGTTGCAGTTGAGAAGTTATAATTTTTTCAAATGCTTTCGGAATCGCAGACAATTTAGATATACCGCGATAATTTTGAACTTTAAATTTACTCCCTTTTTTAGAATAGGTATAATGTATGATTTTTTCCAGATTTTAGGAAAAGAATATGAGTTAACGGATAATTCAAACAATTTAAAAGCGGTTTACAGATACTACCAGCACAATACCTTAGCACACAACTAGGTACTCCAACCAGACCAGCCGAAAAAACAGGTTTTATAGCCAATAGTTCCGTTAAAATAGAGCTTTCAGTAATTAAAGGACCAAAAATACAATTAGATGAATTTAACTGATAAGGATAAGAAAAGGAATTTTGAGAACTTGGGACAGAATATGTCGTTTGGAAAAGTCCGCAAATAAATCGGCAACATCCTTGCCATTAGATACAGTCATATTTTCCAAAGACATAAATGCTGGTGATGACGCGAATCTACGCTTCGAGTTAACGAAGTCGTAAAATCGCTTTGGATCACGCTGAAATCTTATTCTGCACCTACTCAAATAATTATTATAACACTCATTGCTATGAGTGCGAAAAGCAGCTTGAGCAACAGAATAGCGGAGAAAATCAAAAGAAGAGCCAGTTCCTTTGAATTTTTGTAAAGTCTCGACTTACGATTTTTAAATTCGATAATTTCTTGGTAAACCATAAGGGTTTATCAGACAAATGTGGAATATTTGATGGAACACAAGCATTAAATAGCGAAATAATAGAATAGACAAGGAAAGTTGGGACCAGTCAGTTTGAGATATAAGCAGAGCAAGTTTCTCAAAATCGGTTTTCCGAAAACAACGAGAAAGCTCACCACAACTATATTAAAATCACCAAGGACTATAAATTGATCACGATCAGAAAGCATATTAGAAATGTCATTAATAATAGAAACAAGTAAGAAATCTACAGTCGAGTGTACTCGACTGTGAGATACCCGCTACCCATTTTGAATAAAAGCAATATATTTTGCGGTATTATTCTCAATATATACCAAATATACTGCAAAATACTAAAAATATACCAAATGGTATATGTGGTATATCGATATAGTACCGCATTCAAAATATACCATAGATGGCACAATATACCAGATTGTCAGCCAAAGCAACTAAGACCCTAGTAAGTAGGCGTTTTTGCCCATACAAAAGTATTTCTTTAATAGCTTCCACAATTTTTTCTGATCGCAACCAAATTTTCAGGGATCATAACTACTATAGTTGTTACTGTATATACCAAAATTCGTAACTCTAGCTTTAAAATTATGAACTGTTATTCGATTTTTGATTTGCAGGGGCGGAAGTGGGCGTGGCAAAAATTTGAAACAAACTTGATCTGCGT
This sequence comes from Drosophila nasuta, assembly GCF_023558535.2. Lineage (NCBI taxonomy): Eukaryota > Metazoa > Arthropoda > Insecta > Diptera > Drosophilidae > Drosophila > Drosophila nasuta. The sequence goes on from NW_026869403.1 coordinate 377,849, forward strand.
GCAAACATAACAAATGCTGTCGAAAATTATAATTAAAATTATAGCTCTATGTCTTATAGTCTCTGAGATCTAGGTGTTCATATGGACAGACGGACAGACGGACGGACGGACAGACGGACATGGCTATATCGTCTCGGCTGTTGACGCTGATCAAGAATATATATACTTTATAGGGTCGGAGATGCCTCCTTCTACCTGTTACATACATTTCCTGCCGGCACAAAGTTATAATACCCTTCTACCCTCTGGGTAGCGGGTATAAAAGTCATTCACTATAACCAATACATTTTATATCAAACAGTACAGGAGTTAATAAACAAACAACAATTATACCGGAGCCTTTCGGTCACTCGAGGAGACTCAGCTGTGCCTAGTTACCAGAACTCAGAAAGCTAACAGCCCATGTGCAACGTTAGCAGAACTAAACGAGCTAACAGCGCATGTGCAGCGTAAGCAGTACCAAGTGAGATAAAAGCGTATGTGCATTTTAGGGGAAGCAGAGCTGGTTAGTCAAGGCCATGAGCGAAGAATATTTTCGCGAGTGACCAAGTGCAATGAAGTGAACCCACAAGAACAACAACTTAACACAACTCACCCTCACAAGAAGATATACCCTGCAGGTACGTTCAAGCCTGGCGCTGGTAATCAATCCAAACGTAGCCAAGGTTTGGAGACGATGCACGGAGCCAGGACACTTACAGGCAGGATGTCATAGACCAGCAGTGATATTTTGCTGGGACTGTGACAAGCGAGATATATGAACGATACATTGCTGTCGGAGAAATGAATCGGGAAACGACCATCGACTTCCAATCCGGCGGGAGGAGCCGAGAACGATAGCCACCTGAACCTGCCAGTAACCTCGACAATGTTTGTAATCGGTGGAAGAATCGTGGTCTACTTCAGCTTCCGGACACTTTGTCCAGTATTACTCACGCCGTCCCGAAAGGGGACCGAGCGCTTACGGCACGACTCATCAACCGGGCTGTCGACTGCGAATCTCCTCTTCAGTCCTAGAATTGAAACCCAACCCGGACCATCAAGAATCTTCCCTTCTGAATTGTTTATTAGACTTATTGTAATGTGCTTGTTGTGGTGGCGCAGATAGTTTCCAGATTTCCCTTTCCCGTAATTAAATAAAACACTCGCGTTTTATATTTCATACATATGTGTGAAGGGATTGGCTTTGTGTGGGCTTATATTTTGTAATTATGGATATTTATTAGAATAATGAGATATGATGAAATTATAATTAAGGTACACTTGTTAAAATAGATCTTGCTTTTACGTGCTTTTCCTTCTTCGCTTCTTCATGAATCAGACGACGAAGAAGACAATGGCAAGATCACAGCAAACGACTCTTGCGAGGACGCTGCGATTTGTCAGGAGAGGCCGACTGTAAAGCTCGGGTAACAGAAGCTGTTACCAACATAACTGTTACAGTGCCACATGAGCCCTGCAGTGAGTGCTACGGTATCATTTATCGTTTTATCGATATCGTACGGCAGCTGACACCAATGTTTGATTTTGTCGGAAGAGTAGACCGATTTGTAGTGTCTCTGCTTTCGCTGTGCATGGGGATATCTTCCAATCTTGGAATGCTTGGCGTCATAGCGTTTCTTAGCTGCGGCTCTATGGACGTTGATATGCGTTGCAGCGTCTGCTCGAAGGTTTTCCAGCTCAGCATCCGTAAGCATCTGTTGATCTTCTCCTTGGAACACACTCGTCAGAGTGTTCTTAAGTACATCTCTGGGTTCATAACCATACAGCAGCTGGAAAGGAGAACATTTAGTAGTGGTGTTTGTCATTGTATTAACACTCCATTGGATGGTGTTCATCTTCTCGTCCCAACGCTTGTCAGTTTCATTCGACGGGAGCAGCATTGACAGTATAGTCCTATTTGTTCGCTCTGCATGACCATTTGCTCTTGGAGTCCGTACGGCATTTAAAATATGTTTTAAAGGATTTGCTTTGCAAAACTTCTCAAAGTCTTTGGAAGTGAAAGCTGTTCCTCTGTCTGTAACAATTTGATGCGGCATTCCAACGTAGCCTGTTATTTCCTGAAGAACATCAATGACATGTTTCGTTGCAGTACTTTTAGCAGCTCTCAGTACAGTAAATTTCGTGAATGCATCGACTATCACGAGAATATGCTTATTCCGCTTCGAGCTCTTTGGAAATGGTCCCAGGTGGTCCATGTGAACTGTGAAGAACGATATTGGTCTGATGTCATCGAAGTGATATTGGCCCTCCTGGCGGCCTCCTGGTATCTTATAAAATACGCAGCCCACACAGGACTGGACAAACGTTTTCACAAAGTTACGCATGCGAGGAAACCAAAATAAGTTCAGAATCCGTGACAAAGTTTTATCGGTGTTCATGTGTCCAGCCTTGTCATGACATTCATGAAGGACATGGAACCTCAACTGTTTTGGGACTACCCACAGGAGCTTGTTATCGTGCTTGCGAAACAGTCTGTCTTGTTCGATCACATAGACGTCGTTCTGGCATCTGTGTGTAGTTCGTGGTAGGCATCTAGACGGTAGCTTGTGATCACAGGCTTCGTTGTGAGGCACTTCTTAAGTTCATCGAAGTCATCTTGCTGTGACTTTTGAACGGCTGATCTTTGCGTAATAATTTACGTATTGGTTCTGATATAATGGCATATCCGGCGACGAATTTCCTGAAGTAACCACTAAGTCCTAAAAACTTTCTAACATCAGTGATATTCTTTGGCGACGGGAACATGGCAATAGCGTTTGTCTTAATTTCGCCCGGACTGATTCCATCTTCGTGTATTTTGTGACCTAGGAAGTTGATAGATCCGCATTCTCTCAGCATAATCAGAATTCTTTCAAGTTTCTCGTACATTTCTTCGAACGTCTGGCTGCCATGTAGTATATCATATCATCTTTTTGTACACGTTTTTCAGTTCTCCCATAAGCCTATTAAAAACGGCTGGAGCATCTTTAGTCCAAACGGTAAACGTTTGAACTCGTACAACCCGTCTGTGGTGATGAATGCCGTGTACTTACGACTGCTTGGTGCTATCTCCACTTGATAATAACCACTGTTTAAGTCCAGCGAAGAAAACCATTTATGACGTTTTGCTTCCTGCAACTTCCTCGATGTGTGGCATAGGAAAGTTCTCCTTTTGATAAGCTTGTTCAATCGCCGATAGTCAACGCATAGTCTGTCACTACCATTTGGCTTCTTGATAAGGACAACTGGACTAGCATACTCTGACGTAGACTGCGTGATTATGTCGTGCTCCAAAAGCTCATTAACCATTTGGCTTACTATTTCTTTTTCGGTTCTGGCACTCTGTATGGGGCTTGCGAAACTATTTTTCCACTTTCGATAATGATGTCTGCCTGCACGACATTTGTTTTGCCAATACCATGCAATCCAACTGAGAAAACTGTAGAATATTTTTCAACAACGCACGCATTTTGTCCTTCTCTTCTTGTTTCTCGAAATTACCAAGAAGTAAGTCTGGAAAATTATCGCATGGAAGCTCTGCTGATATCGGTACTGCTCGGTTGACACTAGAATGGATCTTCTCAAAATCGAATGACAGTTTAGCACTTACGATGACGTCTTGGCCCAACAGAAAATCTTCTGGGAGTATCTCATCTTCGACAATGTAAACTTTGGCGGAAACACTTTTCCATCGATGACTATTTCCAGCTGTATAGCTTCGGTTAACATACATATACCTCCACAAATGCCTCTGATTTGCATAGCACACTTGCTGTGAACGGCTTTAATTTCTTTGGCTACTGACCTGCGCACAATACTAGCCTCACTTCCGGAATCAATGAACGCGACGTAACAGTGCGAGTTGACAACAATATTCTTTAGGAAGGGCATGTTTGGTTGCAAAGGTGCCCACGCGCATTACAGTTGCAGACTGACAATTCTCATTCCGTGCATGAAACTTATTGCACTTGGAACATCTTGTTTTTGTTGGTGGCTTTGGACAAGAATTGGCAAAGTGTCCCGACTCTCCGCAATTATAGCATTTCAAAGCTTCCTTCTGCTTTGCTGACTTAGTATTGACCTCGCCTTTTTATTGTCGCTGTAATATTTTGGTGGCATATTCCTCTTATTCTCGCTAAAACGGCTTCGGTTCATAAAGAAGTTTTCAGTTGCATCCCGTAGCTGCTTCATACTATAAAACTGAATCGCTGCAATGCTATTTTGCAACTATCGATGCTGTAGACCGGCTCTGACGTACCTGATGACCGCTGCTTCACTAAGCTTATACCGAACACCAAGGGCTGACATACGAAAACAATATTCTTTAACAGTTTCGTTCGACTTTCTCGTTGCATTGGCCATAGTGAAGTGGATCTCAGCTTCGTCTGGTTCGATACCAAACTCGTCGTTTAAAGCTTCGGCAAAGTTACTCCATCGGGTATGCACCACTGGTGATGAGTCGAGCCACATCTTGGCAGGACCCTTGAGGCGAGTGTAGATGGCGAGCAGCAAAATATCTGATCCCAATTGTAGGCATCAACTACTTTGTTGACCCGATCAATGAATTGTTTGGCAGTGATGGCGTTTTTGTCACTGGGGTCGAACTCTGGCAAGGTATTCGCTATTTCTTTCACTGACGCTTGCCTCGCTGTGTTAATTACTTGCTGACCTTGACTGCATACATTGTTTGAATCTGGTCATTGAATATCACTATTTATTGCTAGCGGCTGAATTTCACTATTCATTGCTAGCGGCTGCTGGCTGGGAACTGTCGATGTATTCTGTCTTTGAACGCTCATAGACTGGGACATCATCTCCATTAGCTGTCTCATTTCGCCTTCTAGTTTCGAAATAGCTGTTGCCTGTGACGCGATTGCATCTTCTTGTTGACTGGCAGGACTAGCTGCTTGCAGCATCTCAATCTCTGTCGAACCCTCATGCTCGATCAGTCTCTGGATTAATTCAGCACGCGTTCCTGATGTTGGCAAATCCACACCGCGAAGAAGGAATTTCAACTGATCCACCTTAAGATCAGTTATTTTGTGCATATTTTGTCTTTTCTGTTTAGTTCTCTTACTGTGTTTTAATAATTCTGCACACACTCACACATGTACACTGCTGCTACGTATTTCACAATGTCTTGTATTTCGCAAATACACACACGCATACTGCTGCTATGTATTTCACAATGTCTTGTATTTCGCAAATACACACACACACACTGCTGCTATGTATTTCACAATGTCTTGTATTTCGCAAATACACACACGCACACTGCTGCTATGTATTTCACAATGTCTTGTATTTCGCAAATACACACACGCACACTGCTGCTATGTATTTCACAATGTCTTGTATTTCGCAAATACACACACGCATGTACTTCTAGTATGTTCTCTAAGACTTCACCGTCTCTTGGTGTAACCACGACTTTGAATCCGTCTGCCACGAAGAAAAGGAACTAATCCGTTATTTGCAGTTTTCTTTGTCACACAGACCTTGAGAACACATCTCACTGCAAACTTTCAACGCAGACTATTCTTGCTGGTTTCTCTGTCTCAATTTTGTTTCTGCACAATGTCTGTTCCTATTTCATCATCCTCAATTTTCACGCTTTCAAATCCATACAACTTATCAGATCCCACTTCTGAACTGTGAAGGGATTGGCTTTGTGTAGGCTTGTATTTTGTAATTATGGATATTTATTAGAATAATGGGATATGATGAAATTATAATGAAGGTACACTTGTTAAAATAGATCTTGCTTTTACGTGCTTTTCCTTCATCGCTTCTTTTCTAGTGTGACCACATATCGTACGATATCGATAAAACGATAAATGATACCGTAGCACTCACTGCAGGGCTCATGTGGCACTGTATGTTGGTAACAGCTTCAGTTACCCGAGCTTTACATATGTATATTTAAACTTTTAGTTACAAAACTCACAGAGAGACGGGGTTATTGGGGTGACCGCTATTGAACAAACGTAGATCGATACTGGCATTTTGTAGATCTAGCGCCGAGCCCTTGCAAAGGTCGGCTCTGCGGTGGAGAGTTGTAGGAGAGAGAGAAGTTGAGCGCACTGGATCTTGAGTGCTTTCTTACGCGTGAGCGCTTTGCGGGTGAGCGAAAAGCATCGAGTGCTCATATATACTTTATACGCTGGCATTTTGTGCATATTTCTTATGAAACTATCAACGCCTTAAAATTGGAAAGGTACAAACAAGACGGACTGCGAATACGAGTTGTGTGTGTGTGTGTGTATTCGAAGAGGCAAACAAATCTTCGATTAGTATATCCAAATTTATGCATTTTCATTTACATTTGTGGCCAATCGAGAGCCATAAATAAATGGAATGCTCAGATACAGAGAACACACACACACATACAATTTAAACAGCCCCCAAACAAAACATGGAGATAAACTAATACGACATACAGTCAACATTTATTAAAATTGCAATTTTGTGTCCGTACAAGATTTATTATTATTTGATCGGCAGGAAAGTTTAAATTATCTTCTACGGTTAATTTTTAAGAGCAAATAGCCAGAGAATTGTGCTGTTACCGCTACTTTAAGTTAAAATTAATTCAGTAATAATATATTATATAAATTAATAAATAAATAAAAAGAATGCAGATGAATTACTGCTTGAATAGCATGAAAAGAAGTTGGTTCATTTAGTAAAAAGACTAAACTTATTTTAACTTTATCACGTAGCGAATAACTCTAAACAAAATTCTTTTAAGCTGTAAAATAGATACAAAAATTTGTATTTAGTTTGTAAATATTTTTATTTTATTTTATTTTATTTGATTGTTTCATACATATTTTAAATAAGGAATTTTATTATTATTCATTGGACTTCGATGCAAAACTTGGAACTTATTAAATACACAGGATATCTTAATCATAGTGAACTTTAATGATATATGATTTGAATTTTGTGAAACATAGTCAAATTTAAGAAATTAGGTTAAGACACTAAACGATTTGTGAAAATTATAAAACTTGTAGTGTTGTATAGACTGTTGGTTTCTTTAATGAACTGCATTAAAGGTGGCTGTAAGTGTGTCCATATTATATATATCATCAATAGTTAGCAAAACAAAAAGTACCGTGTTAAGTTTTAAATATACTTTACTTAGTTGTATGGTCACACTTGATCTTAACTCTCTTTTGTCTGTGCAGTCGATGTGGTTAGATGCGAAAATTCATTATAAATATATATTTAAAATTAAATCTATATTTTTATTGAATTTGGATATGGATATTGACAATCAAATAAAGATTTAATGTGAACCTTTGCAAATTTTGCAGTCTCCACTGTATGGGGTCAATGGGGTCACATGCATCAAGCTGTAAGAATGACAAATGCAACACACTTAAACTTAATTATAATTATGTACGAATTCTAACCTTACCACACAAAAAGAGATGTCAATTGAGTTATTCTGGCGAAAGGCATTTCGCCAAAGTAGAAAGAGAATTTGCGTACTCAAACCCCAATTGATGGCTATGGACAATGCAATAATTCCAATGCCAGCCTTTTGCGATGGAGGCACTTAAGTATTTTGAAGAGGTTGAAGGGGCAGAATATATATACAGAGAGAGAGAGAGAGAGTGAGTTTGGGGCAAATACAATAATTTACATGCAAATGCGTTTGGCTATAAATGTGCCACAAACAGCAGCAGCAGCAGCAGCAGCAATGACAATGTGTGGGGCGTGGCGGGTGTTTTATCCAAATCGAACTTAAGTATATGCCATATATAGAGAGAAAGAGATGCGACTGAAACTGAAAATTCATTCGCGCGCCGCAGCTGTTTTGCCATTTGCCTAAATCTGTAGCAAGCTTTTACTTTTAATCAAATACTACACTTTCTCTGAGAGTGTGTGTGTGTGCATGTAAATGTGACACATTGATAAAATGCGAGCATGACAGCTCGCTGGTTCCCTCATTCGCTTTCAGCCCCGCAAGGCACAAGAACACTTTGATAGCACACACACACTCCCGAATTTTTGGTCGTTTGCGCGGCAGAACGAAAAAATGAAAAGAAAAAAAAAAGGATTTACTTTTGACATTTTATTTACAAAACGCATTTGTAGCCAAACGGAAATTGGCACAGAACACAATAATAAAGCCGCACACACACACACACAGGAAGAGAGCGACAGAGCTGAATGAGATGTGTAACGTGCAACGATATACGCCGCAAGGACGGACGGACGATCTGTGGGTGCGGGGCACGCTTTTGTATCCGGCTCTAGCTCGTCGGCTTTTGGGGTGGTGGTCTTGCTTCCACAAATCTATCCTTTTCGCTGCGCACTATTATTAAGAAGATTAGAATTGAGTGTGCTGCGACATAGAGAAAAGCTAGAACACTAACCGGAAGAGAAGTAATAAAAACTAAAGTTTCCATAATCCTGCAGAGAAAGAGAGAAAGAGAGAGAGAGAGAGAGAGAGAGAGAGAGAGAAGAGAGAGAGTACGAGATTTAGGTTACCATCTTGTCACTGGTGTTACGTGACAAGGATCCCCACCCATCCTATGATCACAAGCAACAGAGCCAGGCTCTGGTGATCCCTTTGGGCCCTACAACGGTGGAGCCTAAGGCCAGGTTCGGCTAATTAAAAGAGAAATTACTCCATGTTCAAATTTGTTTTAATTAAGGGTGTAAATATATAAGAAATAACACATTATAAACAAGTATAAAGTAAATTTAAAAAAAATGGTTTAATATAACAAAAGAATATAATATTTAAATCTAATAATTTTTAAATTGTATTTGAGAATATTTCAATTTTGTGCCGTATTTGCTTTTTTCCTAATTGTTTAATATTTATTGGTTTAATAATACGTATAATTTGTTTATTTTAAATTTGTTTTGTTTTCATCGGCTGTGTTTCATTTCATTTTATTTCTATTTATTAAGAATTAATTTATCTTAGCGCAACTTTCATCTCTTCTATTATTCTTATTTAACTTTCTATAAACTTGTTTAGTTGCGTGAACTTTTTTGTGAGCGTAATGTGCAAGAATTAAAATATTTGTACAAGATGTACATTTTTCAGTTTTCTTTAGTGAACTTACCCTCAGAACTCATGCGGCGGTGATCGGTCTCCGGCGAAGTGCTGGAACGGGCTAAACGAACACCTCGTCGTTAGCATAATAAAAAATAAATTTTGCACAATAAGCACATTCGCACATTTTTGAATTATACATTATTAATCTTTAGCACAACAAATTATTAATTAATTTAAACAAAATTTTACTTATAATTCATGTTCTTTTCTGGACATGACTTTCATATTGTTTTTATACCCGCTACCCATAGGGTAGAAGGATATTATAACTTTGTGCCGGCAGGAAATGTATGTAACAGGTAGAAGGAGGCATCTCCGACCCTATAAAGTATATATATTCTTGATCAGCGTCAACAGCCGAGACGATCTAGCCATGTCCGTCTGTCCGTCTGTGTGTCTGTCCGTCTGTGTGTCTGTCCGTCCGTCCGTATGAACACCTAGATCTCAGAGACTATAAGAGATAGAGCTATAATTTTTTCGACAGCATTTGTTATGTTTGCACGCAGATCAAGTTTGTTTCAAATTTTTGCCACGCCCACTTCCGCCCCCGCAAATGAAAAAATCGAATAACAAGCGTAATTTAAAAGCTAGAGTTGCGAATTTTGGTATATACAATAATAACTATAGTAGTTATGATTCCTGAGAATTTGGTTGCGATCAGATAATAAGTTTGGAAGTTATACTTTTGTATGGGCAAAACACCAACTTACTAGGGCTCTTAGTTGCTTTGGCTGACAATCTGGTATATTATGCCGTCTATGGTATATTTTGAATGCGGTACTACACATTTATGCAGTATATTCGGTATATTTTGAGAATAATACCGCAAAATTTATTGCTTTTATTTAAAATGGGTAGCGGGTATCTCACAGTCGAGTACACTCGATTGTAGCTTTCTTACTTGTTTAATTTTCGATTTGCTTTTGACCAACTATTCATTTCTTTTCATTCTATTCTTTACAATTTTCTAACACTCTTGTTTTAATATTTTCTTTTTACAATTACATTTTTCCTAATCGCACTTTTACAATTTGTTTTAATCTTTCATAATTGCGATTGTGTTTATTATTTTATACCCGCTACCCATAGGGTAGAAGGGTATTATAACTTTGTGCCGGCAGGAAATGTATGTAACAGGTAGAAGGAGGCATCTCCGACCCTATAAAGTATATATATTCTTGATCAGCGTCAACAGCCGAGACGATATATCCATGTCCGTCTGTCCGTCTGTGTGTCTGTCCGTCTGTCCGTCTGTCCGTATGAAACACTGGATCTCAGAGACTATAGAAGATAGAGCTTTAATTTTTTCGACAGCATTTGTTATGTTTGCACGCAGATCAAGTTTGTTTCAAATTTTTGCCACGCCCACTTCCGCCCCCGCAAATCAAAAAATCGAATAACAAGCGTAATTTTAAAGCTAGAGTTCCGAATTTTGGTACATACAATAATAACTATAGTATTTATGATTTCTGAAAATTTGGTTGCGATCAGATAAAATTGTCGAAGTTATTAAAGAAATACTTTTGTATGGGCAAAAACGCCTACTTACTAGGGGTCTTAGTTGCTTTGGCCGACAATCTGGTATATTGTGCCGTCTATGGTATATTTTGAATACGGTACTATGTCGATATACCAAATATACCATTCGGTATATTTTTAGTATTTTTAGTATATTTGGTATATTTTGAGAAAATACCGCAAAATATATTTCTTTTATTCAAAATGGGTAGCGGGTATCTCACAGTCGAGTACACTCGACTGTAGCTTTCTTACTTGTTTAATTTTAACATGTGTTGGCGCTTCGCTTTTAAATCGGTTTAATGGATCTGCACTTTTATTTATTTTTTTGTCATAATTGTTTCAATCAGTATACAAACATAAGCGCTAGCTGTAATTTTACTTTTGTTGTTTCGTAGTGCACCTTTCACATTTTTAACTTATTTGTATTTTTTAACGAAACTGCACTTCATTTTCTATTTATTTATTATTTATTCAAATTTTAACTTTGTTTTCGAATTTTGTAAATTTTAATTTGTTTCGTGCGAAAGCGCTACACTTCTTCACACATTCTTATAATTTGCAATTTGGACTTTTGTTTGTTTGTTTTATATATTACTTGAATGATTTGATTTAAATCATTTTTGTTTTGTTTTTTCACAACACTTTTAATTGACGATTAGAGGAGATCAATGATTTCACAAAACAAATTGATGACGCTGGCAGAGAGTTAAAGTTGGCGCCTAAAGGCGCTTCGCTGGCCAGGCGGTGGCCTGTAGAGGCGCTCCGCTGGCCGAAAGGCCGGTGCAGGGTGCTCCGCTGGCCGTGAGGGCCGGAAAGGTGCTCCGCTGGCCGAGAGGGCCGGTGCAGGGTGCTCCGCTGGCCGTGAGGGCCGGAGAGGTGCTCCGCTGGCCGTGAGGGCCGGAGAGGTGCTCCGCTGGCCGAGAGGGCCGGTGCAGGGGTGCTCCGCTGGCCGTGAGGGCCGGAGAGGTGCTCCGCTGGCCGTGAGGGCCGGAGAGGTGCTCCGCTGGCCGAGAGGGCCGCTGCAGGGGTGCTCCGCTGGCCGTGAGGGCCGGAGAGGGTACTCCGCTGGCCGAGAGGGCCGGCGCAGGGGTGCTCCGCTGGCCGTGAGGGCCGGAGAGGTGCTCCGCTGGCCGAGAGGGCCGGTGCAGGGGTGCTCCGCTGGCCGTGAGGGCCGGAGAGGGTACTCCGCTGGCCGAGAGGGCCGGCGCAGGGGTGCTCCGCTGGCCGAGAGGGCCTGCAGGGGTGCTCCGCTGGACAAGCTGCGGCTTGCGAAGGCACTTGGTCGAAGCAAACTGGCTGTCTGATTCGAAGCAAAGAACAAGGCCTTGAAGGCAACAAAACAATCCTGCGAACAAAATTTTAGTCAAACGGAGTCCTCCTATGACATGATAAAACTTTTTCTTACCAAATATTTGCAATAACAATAAAAAAATCCCCAATAGCGCTCGATGCCTTCCGATTTAAATCTTCTATAATTACGCTTCTATGTACGCAGCCGGTCATTAGAAAAATGACCAAATCGGAACCGGCTTTCGCTAAGTTGGCCGCGCTCAAGCTGATGCAGCTGGCGCAGATGTCAAAGCTGAGCTTTCCAGTACAACCGATGCACTTTAAGCTTATCAGCAGTTTTACAACACTGCTCAGCTTATCAGCTGCTTACAGCGCTGCTTTAAGCTCAGCTTAACAGCAGCTTAAGCTAATTCGACAGACTAACAAATGCATACTTTTAGGAGCTACTTGCAACAACATCAACCTTGGCTTAAACTTAGCAGACTTTCAGACGAATTCAATACATGTTGCTGTAGGCGCCGTTACAAAACCCCCGCTACAATCAGACTAGGGTATTTCCTTTCAATAGATAACCTAGACTGATACCGCGGGAAGCTACATCATTGTCGAATGTCCTTGACAAGATAATTGCCTACCAAACGGCCTTGCAAATCCTCGAGCTCGTAATTCGAGTTGCCGAGTTTTCTACGAACTCGCGACTTTACAAATGCAGGACCAAACTTTGCATTATAGCCAGTCTGGAAGCAACTTTGCTTGAAATTTCGACGGAACACTTCTTGTCCAGGCGCGAAAGTTATTATTCTTGACCGCAAATTGTAACGCTTCTCGTTCACATCATGCTTCAGTTGCATCAGCTTACATGCATTCTTACGGATCAAATCAAAAGAGTCCTGTCGATTAAATACTAATGATCGATCATCCAGCATGTTTAGCTTACTAAGTAATGCATATGTCGACCCAGATGTAATCATGTGCTGACCGAAAGCCATGTAATATGGAGAAGTACCGATGCTCGAATGCACGGACGATCTCAAAGCACAGCATATTTTGCTTAAGCTTTCGTCCCAATCCTTCTGATCTGGACGCAAGTAAGCTCTTATTCCCGAAATTACCGAGCGATTAACTCGTTCGGATGCATTCGCTTGAGGGGAATGAACAGCGGTGAACATTTGATTTACTCCATACTGTTTCAAGAGCTTTTGAAACGCCTCAGAGCGAAACTGCGATCCATTGTCAGAGACAATAGTTTCTGGAACGCCGAAAGTCATGAATAGTTCTCCTTCCAGATATTTAATTACGAGAGCCGCGTTTATTTTTTTTACTGGCTTAAGGAAAACATATTTTGAAAAATGGTCGAGTACTATAAATATTCCAATATTTCCACTCCTTGATCGGGGATACGGTCCAAGAAAGTCGATGAAAAGGCGTTGGAAAAACCGCTGACTTTCAGGAGCTTTACCCAAAGGAGGTCTCAGAGCATGATTTGGTGCTTTCGTAGTCTTACAAACTTCACAAGCGTTGATGTGAGCTTTAACATCAGAAACGAGACCAAAACAGAAATAATATCGCCTCACTCTTTCGATGGTTTTGTGGATACCACCATGTGAGCACAAAGGACTGTCATGCAACTGGAAAAGAATTTCAGGGATCAATTCTTTTGGTATCCAGAGTTTCCAGGCATACTCGTCGTGTATCTGCTCTCCTGTCAAATGCTCAGCCTTACGATACACGTATCCACTATCAACTTTTAAATCCGGAAAATTTGTGCTATTAGCTTTTCCGCTATCGAGCAACTCCAAGTACTCTGGAGACTTGAAACGTGGCGAGTTTAAATCCACAATTAAACCCTGTCGTAAGTCTATGGCAGCCACGCCATCTTCATTCACTCTCGACAGAGAATCTGGTTCCACATTCATTGAGCCTTTCCGACGTTCTATTTTAAAACGATACCTTTGTAACGATAATGCCCAACGAGCTAGACGTGAATTTAAATCATGGTTGGACATCAGCCATTTTAATGACGCATGATCAGTCACAATGGTGAACTCGTGTCCTTCCACGTAAGCACGAAAATTCTTCAGTGCTACACTTCTTCACACATTCTTATAATTTGCAATTTGGACTTTTGTTTGTTTGTTTTATATATTACTTGAATGATTTGATTTAAGTCATTTTTGTTTTGTTTTTCACAACACTTTTAATTGACGATTAGAGGAGATCAATGATTTCACAAAACAAATTGATGACGCTGGCAGAGAGTTAAAGTTGGCGCCTAAAGGCGCTTCGCTGGCCAGGCGGTGGCCTGTAGAGGCGCTCCGCTGGCCGAGAGGGCCGGTGCAGGGGTGCTCCGCTGGCCGTGAGGGCCGGAGAGGTGCTCCGCTGGCCGAGAGGGCCGGTGCAGGGGTGCTCCGCTGGCCGTGAGGGCCGGAGAGGTACTCCGCTGGCCGTGAGGGCCGGAGAGGTGCTCCGCTGGCCGTGAGGGCCGGAGAGGTGCTCCGCTGGCCGAGAGGGCCGGTGCAGGGGTGCTCCGCTGGCCGTGAGGGCCGGAGAGGGTACTCCGCTGGCCGAGAGGGCCGGCGCAGGGGTGCTCCGCTGGCCGTGAGGGCCGGAGAGGTGCTCCGCTGGCCGGTGCAGGGGTGCTCCGCTGGCCGTGAGGGCCGGAGAGGGTACTCCGCTGGCCGAGAGGGCCGGCGCAGGGGTGCTCCGCTGGCCGAGAGGGCCTGCAGGGGTGCTCCGCTGGACAAACTGCGGCTTGCGAAGGCACTTGGTCGAAGCAAACTGGCTGTCTGATTCGAAGCAAAGAACAAGGCCTTGAAGGCAACAAAACAATCCTGCGAACAAAATTTTAGTCAAACGGAGTCCTCCTATGACATGATAAAACTTTTTCTTACCAAATATTTGCAATAACAATAAAAAATCCCCAATAGCGCTCGATGCCTTCCGATTTAAATCTTCTATAATTACGCTTCTATGTACGCAGCCGGTCATTAGAAAATGACCAAACCGGAACCGGCTTTCGCTAAGTTGGCCGCGCTCAAGCTGATGCAGCTGGCGCAGATGTCAAAGCTGAGCTTTCCAGTGCAACCGATGCACTTTAAGCTTATCAGCAGTTTTACAACACTGCTCAGCTTATCAGCTGCTTACAGCGCTGCTTTAAGCTTTAAACATCATTACCTTGCAAGTCCTCGAGCTCGTAATTCGAGTTGCCGAGTTTTCTACGAACTCGCGACTTCACAAATGCAGGACCAAACTTTGCATTATAGCCAGTCTGGAAGCAACTTTGCTTCAAATTTCGACGGAACACTTCTTGTCCAGGCGCGAAAGTTATTATTCTTGACCGCAAATTGTAACGCTTCTCGTTCACATCATGCTTCAGTTGCATCAGCTTACATGCATTCTTACGGATCAAATCAAAAGAGTCCTGTCGATTAAATACTAATGATCGATCATCCAGCATGTTTAGCTTACTAAGTAATGCATATGTCGACCCAGATGTAATCATGTGCTGACCGAAAGCCATGTAATATGGAGAAGTACCGATGCTCGAATGCACGGACGATCTCAAAGCACAGCATATTTTGCTTAAGCTTTCGTCCCAATCCTTCTGATCTGGACGCAAGTAAGCTCTTATTCCCGAAATTACCGAGCGATTAACTCGTTCGGATGCATTCGCTTGAGGGGAATGAACAGCGGTGAACATTTGATTTACTCCATACTGTTTCAAGAGCTTTTGAAACGCCTCAGAGCGAAACTGCAATCCATTGTCAGAGACAATAGTTTCTGGAACGCCGAAAGTCATGAGTAGTTCTCCTTCCAGATATTTAATTACGAGAGCCGCGTTTATTCTTTTACTGGCTTAAGGAAAACGTATTTTGAAAAATGGTCGAGTACTATAAATATTCCAATATTTCCACTCCTTGATCGGGGATACGGTCCAAGAAAGTCGATGAAAAGGCGTTGGAAAACCGCTGACTTTCAGGAGCTTTACCCAAAGGAGGTCTCAGAGCATGATTTGGTTGCTTTCGTAGTCTTACAAACTTCACAAGCGTTGATGTGAGCTTTAACATCAGAAACGAGACCAGGCCAGAAATAATATCGCCTCACTCTTTCGATGGTTTTGTGGATACCACCATGTGAGCACAAAGGACTGTCATGCGACTGGAAAAGAATTTCAGGGACCAATTCTTTTGGTATCCAGAGTTTCCAGGCATACTCGTCGTGTATCTGCTCTCCTGTCAAATGCTCACCCTTACGATACACGTATCCACTATCAACTTTTAAATCCGGAAAATTTGTGCTATTAGCTTTTACGCTATCGAGCAACTCCAAGTACTCTGGAGACTTGAAACGTGGCGAGTTTAAATCCACAATTAAACCCTGTCGTAAGTCTATGGCAGCCACGCCATCTTCATTCACTCGCGACAGAGAATCTGGTACCACATTCATTGAGCCTTCCGATGTTCTATTTTAAAACGATACCTTTGTAACGATAATGCCCAACGAGCTAGACGTGAATTTAAATCATGGTTGGACATCAGCCATTTTAATGACGCATGATCAGTCACAATGGTGAACTCGTGTCCTTCCACGTAAGCACGAAAATTCTTCAGTGCTACACTTCTTCACACATTCTTATAATTTGCAATTTGGACTTTTGTTTGTTTGTTTTATATATTACTTGAATGATTTGATTTATGTCATTTTTGTTTTGTTTTTTCACAACACTTTTAATTGACGATTAGAGGAGATCAATGATTTCACAAAACAAATTGATGACGCTGGCAGAGAGTTAAGGTTGGCGCCTAAAGGCGCTTCGCTGGCCAGGCGGTGGCCTGTAGAGGCGCTCCGCTGGCCGAGAGGGCCGGTGCAGGGGTGCTCCGCTGGCCGTGAGGGCCGGAGAGGTGCTCCGCTGGCCGAGAGGGCCGGTGCAGGGGTGCTCCGCTGGCCGTGAGGGCCGGAGAGGTACTCCGCTGGCCGTGAGGGCCGAAGAGGTGCTCCGCTGGCCGTGAGGGCCGGAGAGGTGTTCCGCTGGCCGTGAGGGCCGGAGAGGTGCCCGCTGGCCGGTGCAGGGGTGCTCCGCTGGCCGTGAGGGCCGGAGAGGTGCTCCGCTGGCCGTGAGGGCCGGAGAGGTGCTCCGCTGGCCGTGGGGCCGGAGAGGTGCTCCGCTGGCCGAGAGGGCCGGTGCAGGGGTGCTCCGCTGGCCGTGAGGGCGGAGAGGTGCTCCGCTGGCCGAGAGGGTCGGTGCAGGGTGCTCCGGTGGCCGTGAGGGCCGGAGAGCGTACTTTGCTGGCCGAGAGGGCCGGCGCAGGGGTGCTCCGCTGGCCGTGAGGGCCGGAGAGGTGCTCCGCTGGCCGGTGCAGGGGTGCTCCGCTGGCCGAGAGGGCCTGCAGGGGTGCTCCGCTGGACAAGCTGCGGCTTGCGAAGGCACTTGGTCGAAGCAAACTGGCTGTCTGCTTCGAAGCAAAGAACAAGGCCTTGAAGGCAACAAAAACAATCCTGCGAACAAAATTTTAGTCAAACGGAGTCCTCCTATGACATGATAAAACTTTTCTCTTACCAAATATTTGCAATAACAATAAAAAATCCCCAATAGCGCTCGATGCCTTCCGATTTAAATCTTCTATAATTACGCTTCTATGTACGCAGCCGGTCATTAGAAAATGACCAAACCGGAACCGGCTTTCGCTAAGTTGGCCGCGCTCAAGCTGATGCAGCTGGCGCAGATGTCAAAGCTGAGCTTTCCAGTGCAACCGATGCACTTTAAGCTTATCAGCAGTTTTACAACACTGCTCAGCTTATCAGCTGCTTACAGAGCTGCTTTAAGCTCAGCTTAACAGCAGCTTAAGCTAATTCGGCAGACTAACAAATGCATACTTGCAACAACATCAACCTTGGCTTAAACTTAGCAGACTTTTAGGCCGAATTCAATACATGTTGCTGTAGGCGCCGTTACAAAACCCCCGCTACAATCAGACTAGGGTATTTCCTTTCAATAGATACCCTAGACTGATACCGCCGGAAGCAACATCATTGTCGAATGTCGTTGACAAGATAATTGCCTAGCAAACGGCCTTGCAAATCCTCGAGCTCGTAATTCGAGTTGCCGAGTTTTCTACGAACTCGCGACTTCACAAATGCAGGACCAAACTTTGCATTATAGCCAGTCTGGAAGCAACTTTGCTTGAAATTTCGACGGAACACTTCTTGTCCAGGCGCGAAAGTTATTATTCTTGACCGCAAATTGTAACGCTTCTCGTTCACATCATGCTTCAGTTGCATCAGCTTACATGCATTCTTACGGATCAAATCAAAAGAGTCCTGTCGATTAAATACTAATGATCGATCATCCAGTATCCAGTTACTTACTAAGTAATGCATATGTCGACCCAGATGTAATCATGTGCTGACCGAAAGCCATGTAATATGGAGAAGTACCGATGCTCGAGTGCACGGACGATCTCAAAGCACAGCATATTTTGCTTAAGCTTTCGTCCTCAATCCTTCTGATCTGGACGCAAGTAAGCTCTTATTCCCGAAATTACCGAGCGATTAACTCGTTCGGATGCATTCGCTTGAGGGAATGAACAGCGGTGAACATTTGATTTACTCCATACTGTTTCAAGAGCTTTTGAAACGCCTCAGAGCGAAACTGCGATCCATTGTCAGAGACAATAGTTTCTGGAACGCCGAAAGTCATGAATAGTTCTCCTTCCAGATATTTAATTACGAGAGCCGCGTTTATTCTTTTACTGGCTTAAGGAAAACATATTTTGAAAAATGGTCGAGTACTATAAATATTCCAATATTTCCACTCCTTGATCGGGGATACGGTCCAAGAAAGTCGATGAAAAGGCGTTGGAAAACCGCTGACTTTCAGGAGCTTTACCCAAAGGAGGTCTCAGAGCATGATTTGGTGCTTTCGTAGTCTTACAAACTTCACAAGCGTTGATGTGAGCTTTAACATCAGAAACGAGACCAGGCCAGAAATAATATCGCCTCACTCTTTCGATGGTTTTGTGGATACCACCATGTGAGCACAAAGGACTGTCATGCAACTGGAAAAGAATTTCAGGGATCAATTCTTTTGGTATCCAGAGTTTCCAGGCATACTGTCGTGTATCTGCTCTCCTGTCAAATGCTCAGCCTTACGATACACTGTAACGAATCACTAGTGTAATATTCGTCGGGTGCTGGTGTTGGGTTTATTAGCGTGGCGTACGCGCTGGCTTCTCCGGGCTTTGCTCAGGTAGCATGGGGTTAAATAAAAGGCCAACTAATAGGACGCACCACTTATAACAATAATACATTTAAAATTCGCGTACATAAGGGAAGACAGAGAAGAAGGAGTGTAATGGGAAGGTTACATTAAACAATAGTGAAAGAGAAGAGAAAGGGAAGGAGAGGAAGGTAGGTTAACAAAGAAGACGGAGCCAATTTCTAATGCAACACAGCTGTTATTGTGTGCAGACGCCCACCCTACCGTGATCCTGCATTCATTGCCAAAAACTAAAAGTTGGCAGGATCCCTAAAAGACAGTGGTTCGGCTAACCTACTCCTGCTTGGTTAGGCATGGTTCCAAATAAAAATATGCAATTAAGCGGACATACTTAATTTATTAACAGATAGCAAAAATAATTTGAATAATAACAACATTATTAATTGACAAAAATAAAATGACAAGAAAAATAAATAAATAAATAAATTAACGGACAAACATAGTAAGTGTGTATGAGGCGGAATTAATTAAATAAGGCAAAAAAAAAAAAGAATAAATAAAGAAAAACTAAAAAATAATTAACCTATAAATATAAAATATGATCTAGCATAATTATAATATAAATAATTATTTTAGCATTTAAATGTTGATTAAATTAAGAGAAGGAAAAAAAAATTAGCTAAAATGAACTAGTTTTGGGTTCATTTAGAAATGCAATGTTAGACCATCACACCGAATATAGGCAAACACTAGATGCAAGTAAAAATGAGGATCAGCTGATGGCTGTCACTCAATGAAATGTTTTGCTATTGCCAGTCTCGCAAGGTCATTGACCGCTGCATACAGCTGTAGCAGCGCTATGGTCAGATGGACCACCAGCAAAGGGAAGCTTTAGCTCTAGCTCATAGATTATTAATTAGTTAGAGTGAAACAGACTTACATACATTAGAGACTCCCACGCAGAAAGATCTTTCCTTGTGTTGGTGCCTGTCTGTGGTGTATCTGTGGGGAATAATAATAATTGCGAGCTTTTGCGCCTGCATGAAAGCTGCTTGCTATGACCGGTAGCGTCGATCAAAACAAACATGCATACATACAAATGTATGCAAGTATGGTTTTACATGCTTTTCAGGCAATACAAAAACATTAATTTTATAACTAAATTCAATTTTACAAAGATATTTTGCCTATAGGTGTTGCCTTACATGCCTTCTTAAATGATTGCCATTTCTATTTTATACAATAGTACAGTGGTACTTGTATTATGAAGGACCCAGAAAAGTTGTTGGTTCAACTTTCGCCACATCATATTACACTTACAACATTGATGGACTATCACTTATAGATGCATAGTTGAACAACATAATGTAAATTAACAACGATAAACAACCAAACAAAAAAATAAGCTGCCGTTCGCCTTCCTCCTGGGTGACGCAGATACTCGGCCTCGATGCCACCACAAGTGCGGAGCAAATAGCCAACGGAGATCGCAAGGCGGCCGGACGCAGGTGTTTTGCAGTAGAAACACAACCTGCTGGGAAGCGATTCTCCTGTGCTCAATGAGCGTCTGCAGCTAGCAACAGCTCATCTGTTTGCGTTGCCCAGACAGCTGATGTGTCCAGCACAGCTGCGACTTGGAGCTTTTGGTGGTTGGCCGTTAATCAAGCAGTTGTGTGTGTTGAAGTTTCATTTTAAATTAATTTAAAATTCTACCACTGGGTTATTATAATTTACACACTGGGTTATTATATACATTATGACTGGGTCATTATATTCAGCTTTATACCGGGTGTTATGTAAATCAATACTGGGTTATTATAATTTATGACTGAGTGCCGAATCTAAAAATAAATAGACAAAACTAAACTTAGAACAACAAAAAACTAAATATACGTATAACAAATATTTACCCTAATCTGGAAAACGGCACTTGGTTTATTTACGCCAGTTGACAAATTCCTGAAGTGGACAACCATCTATTACATGTGTTGGGTGGACGGCAAAGGTGCACTTTTGCGAGAACAAACACCATTAATGTATCAGTATAACAATTATACATTGCAGTATCATTGTATACTTACAAGTAAGATATCTGCATCAGGTTTCGCCAACCACTTCACTGAGATATATATTTTTTTCCAGACACATGCACTTTAAGACATTTATTTTTCTCAGGTATTTTTTCACATAACCTGCTAAACATTTTTCTTCCAGCCAAAACCAACAACAAAAACCTTTTTTCGGAAATTTGACAATTAATCCTACTCAAAAAGGTAATCGCTTGTCTTTTTGGTCTGGACTTAACACGGTCAGCTGATCTAGCAATTCATGCTTGCATGTATCGTGGTTCACCAATAGATGGCGCTATTTCTGGAGCTTTCAGTCTCATTTGTAAATAAAGCTCCGCTTCTCAGCACAAAACATGACAAGACATTGAGTACCATTTTCTCAGACTACAAATTATTTTATACAACTAAACAAATTAAATAATACAAATTAACTAGGACAATAAACATATAAATAAATAATATAATAAATAATAGGTATAATTATGTATGAGTGCCGAAAAGAAGAAAAATGTTGCATACTTTTAGGCTTAGTCAATTTCAACTACGACAAGCGGCCTATTACACATCCCCTGGTAAAATCACACTTAGTCGTTGTAACGACAAAGTGGGATACCCGCTTGAGGTAGCTTAATTGCAATGATGCGAAGATAAGCGATTATTGCTTAAGGTCCTTCGCATGAAATTTGCCAGTTCTGTTTGTTGCTCCGATGTCAACTCGAGTTGCTGCGAATTATCAAAGGCAATTGAGGCAATGCTGTCAGTGTCAGCCGGGTGCATCAAACATATTGGCAATAGCTTGAAATCTCCAAAACTCAATACCCAAATATACGTCTTGCGACAAAGTCGGTACGATATAAAATCGTTGTGGTTGTATCTTGCCCTTAAATTAGACAGGAACACTCAACTTCCCACAAATTCGCTGCCTATTTCCATCAGCAGTTTTCACAGATGATGATAGTTGCGTATATTCGGTGTTGTTTGCTAGTATTTCCTCCGCTAACTTCCCACCAATGCAGTTAATAGTAGCACCAGTGTCCATTAACCCAGTAATCGTTTTGCCTAGCATCTGACTTCGGCATAAGGACGAGGATCACCAGTGATGTCCACTATTGACGCTAATACAGCTCTGTTTTCCTCCTTATTGCTTATTATGCAATTCCCTTCCGCTGTTTATTGCGAATACCTGAATTGCAAACATTCGCTATATCCAAAATAATAGATCTGGCCGGGTTTATTTGAATTTCAGAAACTATGTTGGATAACCTGTTATCTCCATTTACTCGGGGTTGGTACCCTTTGAGACTTGTTTGCGTGCACTTGTTAACGGTGCACTCTTCAAAGCTTTGATGCTGTGGACTTGTTGGAGAAGGTCTAGGAATAGATTGGATTGGTTCAGAGTTGACAGCTAGCTGTTGCTGAACTAATCTCTGAAAACCATTTTCCAGCACCTGCGATAGTATCTGCGTCTGCTGCACTAATGCTGCTGATATCGCAGCCGCAATGGTCTGTTGTATTTCTTGGCCAACACCACTTGCTGCTGGCTGAGCTATTGGACTCTGAACTACAACCGGTTGCGGAGCTTGTGGAATTGAGTCGGCTGCCTTGGCTGCGAGCTGGACCTACTACCAATACCAGTAGAATTTCCTACATTGGCATTTGCCGATGCGACCGTCGCCGTGGCTTTCGCTTGCCCTCTAGTTCTCTGGTTTCACCTTGAATTATGGGACCTGGCATGATATGTAAGACCTAATCTTCAGAATTTCTGCTAATGAAGGAAAAATTTTTCTACAAACAACTGTATAAATAAATAATAATAATGGGGAAAAATAATATATAAATAAATAAAGATTTAAATAAATAAGAGAAAATGAAATAAATAAATAAATAAACAAATACCAAATAATAATTAACACACAAAAATTACTGAACAATTAAATAGATAAATAAATAATAATACAAATGCAAATTTCAACAAAACTGATAATCAAACACGATTCATAAAATATTTGGAAACCATGCAAAACTTCACAGAGTGTAAGTTAGCCTCCAGATTTTCCTATTAACCCACCTGAATGGATAGGACTAGTTGCTAGATAAGCATACCTTCAATTAGTATGACGAGAAAGTAGCTCTGAGCCACGATCCGTTTCAACCACTAATTGAAATGTGAATGCCTTAACAGCCACTAAATGGAAAGAAAAGAACTTGGGAAAATATTAGCATTCATAAAGCTCCTGCATGTTAATAGTACCAACTTTAAGAGCAATTATTTCAAAACCAAGTATAGCGTAATAGCGCATGCAAACCATACTCGGTCGATAATACATCGCCTAATTAGTAATATAACATTGTAAGCTTTTATGATTGCTAAAGACGGACAATAAACAATACTAAACACATTAAGCTGACTTGCGCCACCACGGGACTATGCAACCCCAGTCAATGAGTTTAGCTGTCAATTGCTCAATTAATTTTGTAGTACTAATTTATTTCCATCGTTTTCATTAGGTGTTTTGCTTACCGCAAGAAGCAGATCTGGTCCACGAACTTTTTCAAAGTAAGCTCTACACCTAAAGAACTACGCTAGCATATAAATGACAGTAGACAGTTTGACCGTTTGAGTATAAAGCCATTTTGAAGCTATTATTTTCTAAAATGTCAACCAATACCGTCTTGGTTAAGTTCTTTTGTCCTGATTTAACGAGGTTTTATTTTCTCGCTAATAAAATAGACACAAAGAGACTAACCTAGTACACAAATATGTATAAGGACACAAAAGACTTGAATCACTAGATGTTATTGATTCTAGAGCATATATAATATTTTTAAAGGCCATGTTTAGATTCTATACAAAAACAGGCCACACGATTGGGCGCCAAAATATATTATTAAATTATAATTATATCTGTAACGAATCACTAGTGTAATATTCGTCGGGTGCTGGTGTTGGGTTTATTAGCGTGGCGTACGCGCTGGCTTCTCCGGGCTTTGCTCAGGTAGCATGGGGTTAAATAAAAGGCCAACTAATAGGACGCACCACTTATAACAATAATACATTTAAAATTCGCGTACATAAGGGAAGACAGAGAAGAAGGAGTGTAATGGGAAGGTTACATTAAACAATAGTGAAAGAGAAGAGAAAGGGAAGGAGAGGAAGGTAGGTTAACAAAGAAGACGGAGCCAATTTCTAATGCAACACAGCTGTTATTGTGTGCAGACGCCCACCCTACCGTGATCCTGCATTCATTGCCAAAAACTAAAAAGTTGGCAGGATCCCTAAAAGACAGTGGTTCGGCTAACCTACTCCTGCTTGGTTAGGCATGGTTCCAAATAAAAATATGCAATTAAGCGGACATACTTAATTTATTAACAGATAGCAAAAATAATTTGAATAATAACAACGTAATTAATTGACAAAACTAAAATGACAAGAAAAATAAATAAATAAATAAATTAACGGACAAACATAGTAACTGTGTATGAGGCGGAATTAATTAAATAAGGCAAAAAAAAGAATAAATAAAGAAAAACTAAAAATAATTAACCTATAAATATAAAATATGATCTAGCATAATTATAATATAAATAATTATTTTAGCATTTAAATGTTGATTAAATTAAGAGAAGGAAAAAATTAGCTAAAATGAACTAGTTTTGGGTTCATTTAGAAATGCAATGTTAGACCATCACACCGAATATAGGCAAACACTAGATGCAAGTAAAAATGAGGATCAGCTGATGGCTGTCACTCAATAAAATGTTTTGCTATTGCCAGTCTCGCAAGGTCATTGACCGCTGGGACTGCATACAGCTGTAGCAGCGCTATGGTCAGATGGACCACCAGCAAAAGGGAAGCTTTAGCTCTAGCTCATAGATTATTAATGAGTTAGAGTGAAACAGACTTACATACATTAGAGACTCCCACGCAGAAAGATCTTTCCTTGTGTTGGTGCCTGTCTGTGGTGTATCTGTGGGGAATAATAATAATTGCGAGCTTTTGCGCCTGCATGAAAGCTGCTTGCTATGACCGGTAGCGTCGATCAAAACAAACATGCATACATACAAATGTATGCAAGTATGGTTTTACATGCTTTTCAGGCAATACAAAACATTAATTTTATAACTAAATTCAATTTTACAAAGATATTTTGCCTTCTTAAATGATTGCCATTTCTATTTTATACAATAGTACAGTGGTACTTGTATTATGAAGGACCCAGAAAAGTTGTTGGTTCAACTTTCTCGCCACATCATATTACACTTACAACATTGATGGACTATCACTTATAGATGCATAGTTGAACAACATAATGTAAATTAACAATGATAAACAACCAAACAAAAAAATAAGCTGCCGTTCGCCTTCCTCCTGGGTGACGCAGATACTCGGCCTCGATGCCACCACAAGTGCGGAGCAAATAGCCAACGGAGATCGCAAGGCGGCCGGACGCAGGTGTTTTGCAGTAGAAACACAACCTGCTGGGAAGCAATTCTCCTGTGCTCAATGAGCGTCTGCAGCTAGCAACAGCTCATCTGTTTGCGTTGCCCAGACAGCTGATGTGTCCAGCACAGCTGCGACTTGGAGCTTTTGGTGGTTGGCCGTTAATCAAGCAGTTGTGTGTGTTGAAGTTTCATTTTAAATTAATTTAAAATTCTACCACTGGGTTATTATAATTTACACACTGGGTTATTATATACATTATGACTGGGTCATTATATTCAGCTTTATACCGGGTGTTATGTAAATCAATACTGGGTTATTATAATTTATGACTGAGTGCCGAATCTAAAAATAAATAGACAAAACTAAACTTAGAACAACAAAAAAACTAAATATACGTATAACAAATATTTACCCTAATCTGGAAAACGGCACTTGGTTTATTGACGCCAGTTGACAAATTCCTGAAGTGGACAACCATCTATTACATGTGTTGGGTGGACGGCAAAGGTGCACTTTGCGAGAACAAACACCATTAATGTATCAGTATAACAATTATACATTGCAGTATCATTGTATACTTACAAGTAAGATATCTGCATCAGGTTTCGCCAACCACTTCACTGAGATATATATTTTTTTCCAGACACATGCACTGTCGGGAGCAGCAGACAGCGCATGTTAATGCAATGCTGTGACAGCGTCTATCAGCAGCGCTGCATCTGCTGGCAGCGCTGTATGCTCTCTGTTAGCGATCGTTTGCAGTTCGATCGGCTAATTGCATTTACTCTTGGTTTGACTATTGAATTGTTAACTCTGTTGTTATCGTGTCGGTGGCGAAGCTTGAAAGTGTTCAAGTCACAGCCAAATAATCCAAAGTGGTGGTTACATATACGAACATATGTGCCATTTAATAAACATTTAATTTGAATTCGCGTGTTTTATTTATAAACAATAGACGTGCGAATAAAAGCTACTAAAAAGCTTAGTAGCTCAACATTTGAGGCCCCGGCGAGATATATACTCTCGCTAAGTGTTGTGAATGCAATTGATTTGCATAAATAATTATTGAAAATAACTAAGCATAAATAAAAATAGCAATAACAATTAGTGAAACATTTAAAGTGCAAAGTGCTCGAGAGTGCGAAGAAATATATATATGTATGTACGTATGCATATATATTTAACAAGCGGTGCATTTCTGTTCTTGCATTCTCCGTTGTTTGCGCATGTTCGCCGTTGCTCCGTGGCTTGCGCACCTTCTCCGCTCTCCGTCGCTTGTCTATGCTCTCCGCTACTCCGCTGTCGCAGCTGCGTACATTGCCCTTGCTGCTCTCTCTTATGCTCTCGGTTTGTGTGATCTAAATCAGCTAATCAACTGATTAACTTTAAACAGCTGCTGTGCGTAAGCAACTCGCGCGCGTTTGTGATTGCGGTTTTGACGCGTTTTCCGTGGTGCGCTTTACTTTAAGCTACTGCTGTGCTTAAGCAACTAGCGCGCGGTTGTGATCGCGAGTTTGACGCGTTTTCTCTGGCTTTGAACTGCTGCTGTGCTTAAGCAAACCGCGCGCGTTTGTAATCGCGGTTTGACGCGTTTTTTTGCTGCGCTGCACAGTAAGTTTGCCATACAAAGTGAGCAATTGCCAGTTAGCAAAAGTGCGGGTAACTGCTAACAATGGAAAACTCGATGAACGAGCAAGCGACTACTGTCGAAAATCGCGCGCGGTTTTTCAAGCGGAAGGTTTTATCGCTTTATGATAGCCTTGTGAGACTTGATGCGTCACTTTCTGAAGTTAAGCTAGCTGCATTTAATTCTTCTGAATTAGCAGTACGGTTGGAGCTATTAGAACGTGCTCAAGCTTCGTTTGACTTAGCTCAGAATGCGCTAGAGGAGATCGACTATAATGAGATCGGTAGTGAAACGCGGGACAATTTCGATGAGCGTTTTCTTGAAGTGAAATCGCGTGTTCGAGCGCAATTTGACAGTCGTGAACGCCAATTGATTCGGTCGTCCACATTGCGGCGTGATGAGACAATCGATCCTTCGGCTAATGGCCTCAGTGCCCGCGCTAACAGACGTCGTCTTCCCGAGCTCAAACTTCCCACGTTCGGTGGAGGCTACACGGAATACGCGAGTTTTTGGTCAATGTTCGAGTCTGTCATTGACAAGGATAATGAACTAGATGATGTTGAAAAGTTTCAGCATCTTCTATCGTGTTTAACTGGTCCAGCGCTGGATGCAGTTCGGTCGTTGGAGATATCGCGGCCCAATTATCGTGTGGCTCTGGAGATATTGGATAATCGGTTCAACAACAACCGACTTGTGTTCCAGTCGCACATCAAGGATCTGTTGGGTACCAAGAAGGTGGAGGCAGGAGCATCCGTGGCCACTAAACTTCGTGAGTTTAGTGATAAGGTAAATGTTCACATGGGGCATTAAAGACTCTGGGCCGTCCAGAGGAAATCGCGAACAGCATTCTTATTTACGTGCTGCTGCAAAAGCTGGATGTGGAAACCCAGGCTGCGTGGGAGGATAGCAGGGCATTGGACAACCCTGCCGCCGATAAAGTGCCGACAGCCAATGAGTTCTTCACGTTTCTGGATGAAAGATGTCGGAAGCTCGAGACTCTGCAATATGCTATGGGTAGTCACACAGCAGGCTCACAGGTGGGAAGGAGCTTTACCCATAACGGCAACAGGAAGGCGTTTGTGGTCCAATCTAGCCCCAGCAGAGCCAATGTTTGTGGGTTTTGTGACGCGCCTGGTCACGGCATATATTCCTGCCCCATCTTCGCAAATTTGTCTCCCTTCTTGAGGCAGAGAGAAGTGAAGAAGCTTGCTCTCTGCTTTACCTGTTTGAAGAAAGGACACCAAACCCGATCCTGCACATCTGGTGCTTGCCGTAACTGTGGTGGACGGCATCATTCGTTGTTGCATTTCGAGACATCGCAACGAGCCTCGTCAGCTGATTCGTCTACCGCTCTGCAGCCTCAAGCTTCTACGTCGCTCGCTGCCCAATCTCGTTGTTCTGATGCTGCACTCTTGGGTACTGTTGGTGTTTTGCTTAAGAGTCGTGCTGGGTCGTTCATTCATTGTCGTGCTCTGTTGGATTCTGGTTCGCAAATCCACATGATGACGTCCCATTTAGCCCAACAGTTGCAATTAAAACGGACGCGATCAGATGCTATGATTTCTGGCCTCGGAGACACAGACGTTTCTGTTGAAGGATGCACGGTCAATGTTTGTATGCGCTCTTGCATCACCGAGTACTCGGTCAACTTTCAAGCTGTTGTGGCATCGACAATCACCAACAGCCAACCGAACTTTGCTATTGACATCGACGGTTGGGCAATTCCATCCAACATTCAGCTAGCTGATCCAGCCTTCAATCGTCCGCAGCGCGTGGACCTGCTGATTGGTGCAAGCCTATTCTACGGCTTGTTATGTGACGGACAGATTGATCTTGGAGATGGATTGCCTGTCCTGCAGAAGACCCGCCTTGGTTGGATCGTTGCTGGTGGTGGAGACAGCAGACAGCAGACAGCATTGATGGCAGCGGAAAAGGTTTCTGATGTTAGTGTCGAACAGCAGCAATGCCAACGGATGGGACTCGCCAATGGTGTACAGTGCATGTCCAAGCAGATGGACAAGTTGAGCTGTCAGGAGGAGTCACAGACAACGCTTCCCGAGACAAATGCCGTGCTGCAGCAGATGCAGCGCAATTACGAAGAGCTGCAACAGCAGTTGCACGACAGGGATGCGGAATGGACGCAGCGTCAGCAGGAGTTGGAGCATCATTTGCGTCACAAGCAGGATCAGCTGAATGCCGCCGAGCAGCAAGTGCTGCAGCTGCAGACACGCATTCGCGATCATGAAGCGCAGGAGCGGATAAAGGAGCTAGGCAAGGAACTGCAACCGCTGCGCACCAGCACCGAGATGAAGGAGCGTGATCTGCGCGATCGTCTGGCGTTGTTCCAGGATGAGGTCAGCGCGTTGCTCACTTCGTCGCAGCGTTGCAGTCCCAGCAACCACGGCAATAGCAATGGCAACCACAGCAACAGTCTCAACGATAGCAGCGGTGAGCTGTGCCGTCTGACCAACGATATGGAGAGTTTGCGCTGTGTGCTGGAGCTGAAACAGGCCGATATCCCGACGCTGTCCAAGCAGAACGCAGAGCTGCAGCGTGAGAACGACGAGCAGCGCAGATTGAGCAATCGTGTCACTCTGCTGCACCATCTGTATCGCTCTGTTGGTCGCTTCGTTCTCAATTACGATGAGCTTCGCACGTTGATTTGCCAAATAGCGGCAATACTTAATAATCGTTCATTGCTATCAGTTTCAGAGAATCCTGACGATTTGGATGCGCTGGCTCCCGCTCATCTACTGTTTGGTGGTCCTCCAACCGTGATTCTTGAGCCCGACCTAACTACGTTGGACTACAATCGGCTGGATGGTTGGCAGCGTATCACTCAAATCCAGCAGGTCTTCTGGAATAGATGGCGGGAGGAGTATGTGACTCTTCTCCAGCAAAGATCCAAGTGGCGCATTCCTGATCGTCGTCTCCAAGTCAACGACGTGGTCTTGGTGAAGGACGAAAATTTGCCTCCTCTTCGGTGGCCGCTAGCCCGTGTCATGGCGCTCATCCCTGGCAAGGACGGCGAGTGTCGAGTTGCCGAGTTAAAGACGACGTGTGGCAGCACCCGGAGAGCCATAAACAAACTCTGTCTACTGCCCCTGAAGGATGATGTTGAAAGCTAGGCTTTCAACGGCGGGAGTATGTCGGGAGCAGCAGACAGCGCATGTTAATGCAATGCTGTGACAGCAGCCTATCAGCAGCGCTGCATCTGCTGGCAGCGCTGTATGCTCTCTGTTAGCGATCGTTTGCAGTTCGATCGGCTAATTGCATTTACTCTTGGTTTGACTATTGAATTGTTAACTCTGTTGTTATCGTGTCGGTGGCGAAGCTTGAAAGTGTTCAAGTCACAGCCAAATAATCCAAAGTGGTGGTTACATATACGAACATATGTGCCATTTAATAAACATTTAATTTGAATTCGCGTGTTTTATTTATAAACAATAGACGTGCGAATAAAAGCTACTAAAAAGCTTAGTAGCTCAACATGCACTTTAACACATTTATTTTTCTCAGGTATTTTTTTACATAACCTGCTAACCATTATTCTTCCAGCCAAAACCAACAACAAAAACCTTTTTTCGGAAATTTGACAATTAATCCTACTCAAAAAGGTAATCGCTTGTCTTTTTTGGTCTGGACTTAACACGATCAGCTGATCTAGCAATTCATGCTTGCATGTATCGTGGTCCACCAATAGATGGCGCTATTTCTGGAGCTTTCAGTCTCATTTGTAAATAAAGCTCCGCTTCTCAGCACAAAACATGACAAGACATTGAGTACCATTTTCTCAGACTACAAATTATTTTATACAACTAAACAAATTAAATAATACAAATTAACTAGGACAATAAACATATAAATAAATAATATAATAAATAATAGGTATAATTATGTATGAGTGCCGAAAAGAAGGAAAAATGTTGCATACTTTTAGGCTTAGTCAATTTCAACTACGACAAGCGGCCTATTACAACACGTATCCACTATCAACTTTTAAATCCAGAAAATTTGTACTATTAGCTTTTACGCTATCGAGCAACTCCAAGTACTCTGGAGACTTGAAACGTGGCGAGTTTAAATTCACAATTAAACCCTGTCGTAAGTCTATGGCAGCCACGCCATCTTCATTCACTCTCGACAGAGAATCTGGTTCCACATTCATTGAGCCTTTCCGACGTTCTATTTTAAAACGATACCTTTGTAACGATAATGCCCAACGAGCTAGACGTGAATTTAAATCATGGTTGGACATCAGCCATTTTAATGACGCATGATCAGTCACAATGGTGAACTCGTGTCCTTCCACGTAAGCACGAAAATTCTTCAGTGCTACACTTCTTCACACATTCTTATAATTTGCAATTTGGACTTTTGTTTGTTTGTTTTATATATTACTTGAATGATTTGATTTAAGTCATTTTGTTTTGTTTTTTCACAACACTTTTAATTGACGATTAGAGGAGATCAATGATTTCACAAAACAAATTGATGACGCTGGCAGAGAGTTAAAGTTGGCGCCTAAAGGCGCTTCGCTGGCCTGGCGGTGGCCTGTAGAGGCGCTCCGCTGTCCGTGAGGGCCGGAGAGGTGCTCCGCTGGCCGAGAGGGCCGGTGCAGGGGTGCTCCGCTGGCCGTGAGGGCGGAGAGGTGCTCCGCTGGCCGAGAGGGTCGGTGCAGGGTGCTCCGGTGGCCGTGAGGGCCGGAGAGCGTACTTTGCTGGCCGAGAGGGCCGGCGCAGGGGTGCTCCGCTGGCCGTGAGGGCCGGAGAGGTGCTCCGCTGGCCGGTGCAGGGTGCTCCGCTGGCCGTGAGGGCCAGAGAGGGTACTCCGCTGACCGAGAGGGCCGGCGCAGGGGTGCTCCGCTGGCCGAGAGGGCCTGCAGGGGTGCTCCGCTGGACAAGCTGCGGCTTGCGAAGGCACTTGGTCGAAGCAAACTGGCTGTCTGCTTCGAAGCAAAGAACAAGGCCTTAAAGGCAACAAAACAATCCTGCGAACAAAATTTTAGTCAAACGGAGTCCTCCTATGACATGATAAAACTTTTCTCTTACCAAATATTTGCAATAACAATAAAAAAATCCCCAATAGCGCTCGATGCCTTCCGATTTAAATCTTCTATAATTACGCTTCTATGTACGCAGCCGGTCATTAGAAAAATGACCAAACCGGAACCGGCTTTCGCTAAGTTGGCCGCGCTCAAGCTGATGCAGCTGGCGCAGATGTCAAAGCTGAGCTTTCCAGTGCAACCGATGCACTTTAAGCTTATCAGCAGTTTTACAACACTGCTCAGCTTATCAGCTGCTTACAGCGCTGCTTTAAGCTCAGCTTAACAGCAGCTTAAGCTAATTCGGCAGACTAACAAATTGATACTTTTAGGAGCTACTTGCAACAACATCAACCTTGGCTTAAACTTAGCAGACTTTTAGGCCGAATTCAATACATGTTGCTGTAGGCGCCGTTGCATAACCCCCGCTACAATCAGACTAGGGTATTTCCTTTCAATAGATACCTAGACTGATACCGCCGGAAGCAACATCATTGTCGAATGTCCTTGACAAGATAATTGCCTAGCAAACGGCCTTGCAAATCCTCGAGCTCGTAATTCGAGTTGCCGAGTTTTCTACGAACTCGCGACTTTACAAATGCAGGACTAAACTTTTGCATTATAGCCAGTCTGGAAGCAACTTTGCTTCAGTTGCATCAGCTTACATGCATTCTTACGGATCAAATCAAAAGAGTCCTGTCGATTAAATACTAATGATCGATCATCCAGCATGTTTAGCTTACTAAGTAATGCATATGTCGACCCAGATGTAATCATGTGCTGACCGAAAGCAGTAGTTGTAATATCACGTTTCTATACAAATCAAGTTTCTGTGCAAGGAAGTGCTAATTAGGGTCACATGTCATTAATGTCAATTTAGGGGTAATAAAGATGCAATTTAATTAGGGTCACCTATTGAAATGTCAAGTGTGAGGTAATAAAGATGCAATTTAATTAGGGTTAGCTGTGGAAATGACAAGTGTGGGATTTGTGTGACGAATCGTACGCGACCCGAGACGGGGCGATGAAAGGATCGGGATCGGGGTCGGGGGCGTTTCGTCAGACAAATCCTTCGGAGTCGGGGTCGGGATCGAGGTCGCTTGTCCCGAGACGCCCTCGGGGTCGGGGTCGAGATCGCTTCTCCCGACACGCCCTCGAGGTCGGGGTCGAGATCGCTTCTCCCGACACGCCCTCGAGGTCGGGGTCGCATTCGGTCTCGCACTCGGGGTCGCAATCGAAAACGATTCGTAGATCGAGAGCGAAAACGTATGACGAACACGTGCTACGATACGCTCTCGAGGTCGAGACGAGACGGTGAGGATCGGGGTCGGGGTCGCAGTCGAAAACGATTCGTAGATCGAGGACGAAAACGTGCAACGAACTCGTGCTACGATACGCTCTCGAGGTCGTGTGTCCCGAGACGAGACGGTGGGGGTCGGGGTCGCAGTCGAAAACGATTCGTAGATCGAAGGCGCCTTGCACGTGACACATCGCTAGCTGTAAAACGATCGTAGGCGCCACGCTACCTATAAAACGAACGAAGGTGTGACGCCCACTTGTCTCGTCAATTCGAATGTATTCGAAATCGGAGCGGAGGAAGGAAGACGTGATGAACGTTAAAAGAATGGGAACGTGATGTAATTTAGACGAGAGTACAACACCATTTCCAAGACACTTGAAGATAAAATAGAAAATCTGAAAGAAAAGCCGAATATTATAACCAAGATGTAATAAGGATAGCACATAGATATTCATCCACTATTCAATTTTCCTCGGTTTTCATCCAAAACCTAAAATCCTTAAAATCACTTCTAGTTTGTGACTCGAAGATACACATCGGCTCCGCGATTCTCCAAAGTTAACAATATTTAAAAATTGTTAAGTGAATAATTGTGTAGTAAAAATTGTTTAAACCTTCAATATTAACAATAAAACCCTCGTCGAAAACAATTATAATTGTGCAGTGAAAATTGATAATAACTTTCGAAAGTTTGTTTAAACAAATTGAAAAATTCAAAAATTATTCTTAATCAACAAAATAAAAAATAAACAAAAACATCGACATGAATCCCGAGAACACCAACAACTTCATCAACACCACCAACACCATCAATGGGGAGTATTGCTATTCCTGCCAGCATTACCTACCTGCAGGTATGCAATGGCATTTCCACGCTCGCACCGAGATACATAAATACAAGTCTATCCGTCCGGTGGACGGAAGAATCAAGCAGATTGTGAATGGATACAAGGGACGTATTCTCCAATACATGTTTGAGAATGAGGAGCGGATGTAAGGATGCCTATTGAATTCCTAAATGAGGCTGGATTAGCACTGATCCCTCACTTGGAATGCGTGATGACTACCCACCTATCATCCAAATGCAATTTTGAGTTGTTTGCTGAGTACATGCTAATAAAAGAGTATGATATTCAACAAGAAATAAAATCGTTCCAGAGCACAATGTCTCAGGTTACGACTGGATCCGACTTCACCCGCTTCTTTGAATCGCATAAAAATGTGATAGACGCTAAAATGAGTGAGTTTCAGGAAAAGGATAGTGGATGGACCTTGACACGAATTATTAGACTGGAGCTTAATGTTTACAAATGTGATCCGACAAAAGGATCTAACCATTTTGAGCTTCCGCTTAAATTAAAAATAGAAAGGCAGTTGTTAATGTACATAAAAAGATGCCTTCTGTTTTAAGTGGGCAATTATATCGGCCCTCAAACCAATAAGTAGATCATACCATTGTAATAGTTATGGTGTTGACATCACGTCCCCAATAATTGAGGTGAACAATATAAAGATTGACTTCAATGGATTAGCATTTCCGATGGAAATTCGAAAAATAAAAGAGTTCACTCAACGAAACCCTCACATAAGTTTAAATGTTTTCGGGTATGATGAGGAATCTGACAAAATAATTGGACCGCTTTACTGCGATGGAGTGGAAATGAGAATCCACATTAATTTATTATTCGTCGACGGACCAACGGCGGGTATTCATGGACACTATGTGTGGATTAAAAATATTTCATCGTAAGTACATTCATTAAATTTGAAAATATCACAATCACCTTACAATTTCAATTTTCATACACAGTCTACTTGCCAAACAACTGGGTAAACATCGAGTTAAGCGTTGGTTCTGTAATCAATGCTTACAATACTCAACGAGTGGGGAGAGGGCGGCTCAACATACATTGAGATGTAGTCGGGTGGTTACCGAGGGACCAAGGAAGGATCAGAAGATTACCTTTAAAACCATCACCGTCAGTTGGAGGTTCCGTTCGTCGTGTATGCAGACTTTGAATGTATATTGGAACCAGTAACATTAGATGTAAGTGCAAACACAAAAATTATTAATAAGCATGTGCCAGTAGCATTTGCATACTACATAAAGTGTGCATTTGACTCTGGCTTAGATAAGTTTGTTTCGAAGACAGGAGGTGATGTCGCTCGCACTTTCATTAAAAATTTAACGTCAGATTTGCCGATTTGTATGAGAACCACATGAAAATAGTGGTTCCAATGCACATGAGTCATAATGAGTTAGATAATTTTAGGAAAGCGACCATTTGTCACATATGTAAGGGTATTTTAAATAATGATAGAGTGAAAGATCACTGTCATTTTACAAGTAGATATAGAGGTGCAGCCCATAATTCAT
The DNA here is from genome assembly GCF_023558535.2 of Drosophila nasuta. Lineage (NCBI taxonomy): Eukaryota > Metazoa > Arthropoda > Insecta > Diptera > Drosophilidae > Drosophila > Drosophila nasuta. The sequence continues at coordinate 413,804 of NW_026869403.1, forward strand.
GTAACCTTAAATACAAGACGGGTGTTTTTATCCCGTATTCTTTCACAATTTCTCCAAATACGATTCTCATTTGTTTGTTAAAGAATTTGGAGAAATTGAGGGAAATAAAAGTTATTCCTTTGGATAAGGAATTATATATTTCAATTTCTAAATATCTCCCTCTAAGGAAAAATACGCTAGAAATCAGGTTTTTGGATACTATCAGATTCATGCCCTCTAGTCTAGACACACTCGCGGGGAATTTGAGTGAGGAGAATTTCAATGTGCTGAAATCACAGTACAAAAACAAGTCAGTTTTGAACTACTTCGCAGGAAAGGTGTTTTCCCTACGAATATTTAGATTCTGTTGAAAAACTAGATGAAACTTCTCTCCCACCAAGGTCCAAGTTCTATAGTAATTTAACAGAGTCAGAATGTTCAGAAGAGGATTACGCTCATGCCATCCAAGTATGGTATCATTTTAATTGTCGTTCATTGAAAACTGATGTTTTATTGTTAACAGACGTTTTCCAAAATTTTAGGGCAATTTGTTCTTCAATTTACAATCTTGACCCAGCCCATTATTACACTATACCAGGATTGTCGTGGGATGCTATGTTAAAACCACAGAGATTGAACTCGAGTTACTCACTGATATTGATATGATTACATATTTTAAGAGTGGAATTCGGGGTGGGTTTCGATCCTACTAAAGAATCGGAATTTTTAATGTATGTGGATGCAAACAATTTGTATGGATGGGCTATGTCTGAACCACTACCTTACGGTGAGTTCAAATGGTTAGACACGAATCAAATTAAGAGTTTTAATCTAGAAAATATTCATGAAAATAGTGAGTATGGATATATTCTAGAGGTTGATCTAGATTACCCTTACTCAATCCATGATGAACATAATGATCTACCATTCTGTCCGGATAACAAGCTACCATCAAGCAGTTGTAAAACTCCAAAGTTAATAGCCGATCTCGCAGAAAAGAAGAATTATATCATATACTATAAGACTTTAAAACAGTGTATGAGACATGGCTTGGAATTAAAAAATTCACTCCATCCTTCAATTTAGGCAGAAAGCCTGGCTCAAGAAATATATTGATATAAACACTGAGCAGAGGACCAGAGCCAAAAATAATTTTGCAAAAGATTTTTTTAATTATTGAACAATGCTGTTTATGGACAAACCATGGAAAACAGTGAAAAAGGGTGGATGCACGGATAATAACGGAGTGGGAGTATCCAATTGAAAATAGGAAGTCAGGACGACCCAAATTATGTGCCAGGGATTTAATATCAAAATCTAATTTTCATAGTGCATTAAGGTTCAGTGAAACTATGTATGCAATTCAAATGAAGAGGTTACACAACATTTGTGATAAACCAATTTATTTAAGATTTGTAGTGTTGGAGATGTCAAAATACAAAATGTATGACTTCCATTATGACTACATGAAACCTAAGTTTGGGAAAGCACTCAAATTAAATTATATGGATATGGATTCATTTATTTACACCATAAAACAAATGATTTTTATGCAGATATTCGGGATGATGTGGAGTTAAAGTTTGACACGTCCGAATATCCAGATGAATTAGCCGAGTTGTATAAGTTTAAGAAATGTAATAAGAAACGATTAGGTTTCTTTAAGGATGAGTTGCACGGTAAACCAATGACTGAGTTTGTTGGTTTACGCTCAAAAATGTATGCGTACACTTATGAAAATTTCGATAACTCTGGTGAAATATGCATAAAAAATAATAAGGGGGTAAAGGCATGTTGTTTGATGGGCATTTCATTATCAAATTATTCAAATACTTTGTATACAGAAAGGCAAGAACGTTCTAGTATGCAGATGTTTAGGTCTAGAGGGCATGAAATCACTACAGTCGAAGTAACAAAAACTACATTAGATAGTCAGGATGATAAGCGAATAATAGAAGAAGATAAGATTTCAACTATAGCAAGAGCACATTATTTAGTAATTCCCTTTGAAATTGAGAGTTCCATATCAATTTTAGAAGCGGAGTCAAGAGTTTGGCGCAGCCAAATGTTTGCGCTAGAGAACTCACACAGTAATCAAACTAGTGTGAACAAAATAAATAATCTTAAAAGAATGTTGGATAATACTGAAAGTGCGATCAACATTTACGAAGGACAATTAGTATTACATTTCATGTTAATGGATAGATTGAAAAAAAAACACTAGATGTTTAGATTAATAAAACAATACTTTATTGAAAATTAAAATGTATAAATTAAAAATAAAAAATGTTTAAAATTAAGTGTACATATTAGTAAATTAAGAAAAATAAAAATTATAAATAACTTGAAGATAAAATAAAAAGAAAAAAAAGAAAAATACAAAACACAAAATTGTTTTCAATCTTATATTATTACAAAATTTCATTCTTATGAATCCAGCTGTCTTCGGTTTTGGGGAAACCCAACCAGCGCACTAGAGCTCTATTGCCTTTCTTTTTAACACTTTTTCAACCAGATAAGTGTTAGGAAAACTTGTTTTTCAGTTCCTCTTTGTAGAAACCACCTTGAATTGGATTCCCATTAAAGTCTTGTAGTAAGTATGTTGTTGGGTAAGTATTTTGTACTTTGCTTATTTTAAAAATTTCAGTTGTCCAATTAGGAGTATTAGGAGTATACGTGTTTGTACTTGCTGATGCGTACATAATCACCCATTTTCAATTTGCTACCCGCAAACATTTTAATGTTGTTGTAGACAGTTTTCAAAATATGTTTCTCATTTTTAGTGTTTATATTAACGGGTGGCATTCGTATAGTTCTATGATGTCTATTGTTGTAAACGAAAATTAGTGATTTGAATATATCAATCCACTTGTATGTCCCATTGAAACTGAATTCACGCCACATTAGTCTTTTAATGATCTATTAAATCGTTCAACAATTGACGCCTTTAGACTACTAAATGTTGAATAGTGGTTGATTCCATATCGTTTCATTAATATCTTAAATTGGGTGTTAAAGAACTCTTTTCCATCGTCTGTTTGAAGATTTTTGGGGAATCCTCTCCCTGATTGAAATATTTTCTCCATGGCCTCAGCAACGTCTTTTGCATTTTAGACTTTATTGCTTCCCCATCCAAATTTTGAGAATGTGTCTATCACTGTTAGCATGTAACGATACCCATTGTTTGAGTGTGCATACTTCCCCATTTCAACCAAGTCAGCTTGCCATTCGTTTATCTCTTTTGTTATGACTCTACGTCTAAGAAAATGCTTACGTGAAGGAGCATGTATTTCATTAATTATTCCCCGTCTAGACATATTTATTACTTTCGAATATGAGAGCGAATAATTTTATCAAGAATATCTGATGTAGTTTTCTCAGTCTTGATTATTCGCTGATCAACTGTAGTCAATTTATCGGATAATAATCTCTCATTCCTTTCTTGATGACTTGAAATCATTGATGTTAGAAAATTTCTCAAATCGTTTACAACTTGGTCCACATATTCTTTTTATCGCCAAGTCAGCATTCTCAATTGGTAAGCGACCATTTTTAAACGTCTTCCTTGAATATTATAACTTCCATCATTATCAATGTAGAGTCCTGGTATTTTCTCACGTCGTTTTAAATGAATAGACATCTGCTTATCATTTACATAACGTCCAAACTTGTCAACAGACATGATGATTATAAGCTCATTTCAATATTATCAATCAATTATATATGAATTTAGTGTATAATTTGAGCCTCTCTCAATTCTTCAATTATTGACGTAATTTCATTAGTATGATTCGTATTTCCAGCTGTTTGAGAGGCAATTAAGAGTTGTAATCGTTCAACCAACTCATTTGGATCGTCCCAATATACATAATTGGGTTTATTCGTCGCGAGTGACATGAAACCAGTCCCAGAAACAATTGATTTTAAGAATTTAGGTGTAGACTCAGCAGTACGTGATTTTGTTAAGAGTGGTTTAATAATTTTTGTATATTTCTTTGCCCTTGTTCCTCTGATCTGTCCATCGGAATTAAAATTTCTGCGGTGCACATTAGTTATCAATAAAATTTCATTATATATTTCTAACTCATTTGAATTATAATTTTGAGGTAGGCGGTGGAATATTAATGAAATCCACTTGTAAGACGCCAGTTTTGTCCATCATCCAATTCAATTTTTTTGTGAGTCACATTAATGTGTGAATTCCCCAACATTAATTGTCCACTTGCATTTTTGTATGGACCATATGTCTTATCCAAGAGATCTTCCCGTGCCAGTTCACTGATATTCAAAATTTTTGAGTTGTCTTCATGTTGGATTGATTGACTCGTTATCGAAGGCGTGGAATGTATAGCTGTTTCATTTGATAACACGTTCGATGAATGAGAGGGCTCTTGACTCGTTAACGGCAATGATGAATGGGGTGAGCCTTGAACCGGTAATGGAAGCGAAGTGTGGGGATATTTGTTTCATAAACTTAGTTGATGAATAAGGAGAACCTTCTCTCGCTAACGATTTCGAGGTATGAGGTAAGCCTTCAAACGATGTGTCTTCTATCATCATCATTATCATCATCATCATCATCTTGAGCATTAACACTATCCATTCCCCAATCCAATGCCTTCTCAATATCATATTTAGGCTTTGAGAATTGACTCTTAGCACTGTGAAATGTGAGTTTCCATTTCTTGTTAGGTGGTGTGTTTCTTTCTCGGTCGATTGAGAGTAGTTTTGCATAGTTTTTTCTAGTCTCAACATTATTAAACTCTGATGGTATCAATGTCTGAAATTTTTGTTATCATTCACAAGTTCATGTAGTGGTTCAGTTATAGGTTTAAATGTTTCCTCCAGACCAATACTGTTCTGACTTTTGAGTTGTTTAAGATCAGAAATTTTTTTTAGAGCATTTCGGCTTTTAGTTAATTGAGTTAGAACTTTTTGATTCATTTTCTTTCAAATTTATCTCATTCAACTGTTAGTGGATTAATGATTATTTCAGTCTTGTGGTCATTAGTGTACTGTGATCTATTTTACGAAACATAATCATATATAACCAATAAACAGATACATTAGCATGTTTTTATGAAGAGAGTTGGTTGTACAGATCAGCTATCAGACTGTTAAATAGATCAGCTAGCTATTCTTTTAAACAGACCTGGTTGTACAGATCAGGTACCTGGTTGTATCGACCAGGTAACTGTTCTTTAAAAGACCTGGTTGTAGAGATCAGATATCTGGTTGTATCGAACAGCTAGCTGTTCTTTTAAACAGACCTGGTTGTACAGATCAGGTATCCGGTTCTGATAACGGACCTGTTTCTGTTAACAGATCTGTTTCAATTTCCCATATCCCCATCTAAAATTATGAAATTAAATTTTCAATTATATTTATTGACACAATCTAAAAAGGAGAAAAGTGGCTGAAAAGAAAGCTGAAAATTCCCCAATTTCCCATTCCTAATGAAAATTTCAATTTATATTTCATTAACATTTATTTCTAATAAGTATCAGAACTAATAAAGCTGGAAAAGAAAGCTGAAAAGAAGGCTGAAATTCCCCAAATTTACCACTCCCCATTTAAAAATTTTGTTATTTTATTTTGTTAATATTTATTGTTTTGCATATATTTTATTACATTTTCAATTTGAATACAATTTCTCCATCATCCTGTTTTGTTATGGTATAATTACCAGTATTTAAATACTTTTCCAATGTTAATTTTAGCGAATTGCTATTAAATTTACTAGGAACCTTAGACGCTCCATATATTCTGAATTCCGTATTCCTTGGTAGAGAGCGCACAGTGGTTGCGTCCATAGGCCAAAAATAAAAGAAGTCATAGCAACAAAATGTACGAAAAGTAAACAAATCGTTTCTAAATTGTCCAATCTTTTTCATGGCAAACTAGATTTTTCTGGATATCTAACGGTTCTTTCTAAAAATAGAATTGAAGTTGCGAGAAGGTAGTCAATTGCACAGCACAGTTTGCGCGCATCGCGAATTTTCCACAACAAAACCGAACTTTGAAGTGGTCAGTTCATTTATTACGTGTCCAAGTTTATAATATTTTTAATGGATTTTGAAGTTGAAGGTATTTTCTAAAATTTGAGATATTATAAAAAACGTACTTGTTAAACTCTTCTTGTTATATTAATTTAAAATAATACATGTTTTTGTCTATATTTTGAACGTCTTTTTATGTTTAGCTAAGGTTTTAGTAGTGACGCCACAGAATGCCACAGTTAAATTGTATATCAATGTGTTTGTCTGGCTCTAAAGGTAATAAATGTGTAAATTTTTTTTGCCGAAAATTGCCGATGTGCTTACAATCGTAAAAATTCTAACACCGTCTTAACATTTTCAGGGTCAGTTTTGCACTAAAAATTTGTTTTCGCTCGTGTGCTTGTTGTGCTGTTGCCCTGTCTTCGTCTTTTGAGTTAGTGTTTATTAATAGTTTTCATTTATTAATAGTTTTGATTTATTTTTGTTTATTCCCTTGCTTTAAACTTTAATAGATTCTTCTTATGAGTGTGTATTCTCACAATTATATGTTTTAATGTAAGGTGCAGCAAAGAAGGTAACGCCGTTGAAAGGTGAACAAAGAAGATTGAATTTATAGAAGCAAATATTATTAAAAACGGCTATATTGTTGATAAGAGTGAAGTGTCAAAGCGAATTGAATACGTTTGTAAGAGGATTATAACGTTTTGGGTTAATTACAAACGCATGAAATCTTCAATTCTCGAATATCAATATGATTGGTTGAATGAAAAGGAATCAATACCGATAACATGCACCCAATCAACATAAAAAATATGAGCCGTTTGTATGGAAGCTATATGATACGATTTTTACAGTGTGTTTAGAATATTTTTATAGATTTTTGGATTTTTCACGCATGTACATCTTTGATCTTTGGTGTACAGAAGTGTGCACGAATGAAGAAAAACTCGAAGAGTAACTAGTTTGGTAGAAGAAAGCAGCAATATAATTTAAATACTTATATATATCTTATATATATCTTGAATTCTAATATGAAATTTTAGCACTGTAACTCCACCGGTAGAATTTTGGCGCACAATCGGCATATAAGCCATAATAAGGTTGTATGGGAGCTATAGGATATAGTCCTCCGATGTATCCAATTTTTACTATATATACAAAATATTTTTCTAAATTTTTGGGGAAAATTTCATAACGATATCTCAACGGGAAATATTTTTGGCCGCGGCTTCATACATGCCCAACCACTGTGGAGCGGAAAGGGACCTTCTGTTTCTTCTTGATTGCATTCAAATATTTCACTGTTGATTCAATCTCCATGTCATTGGCGAGGAATTGAATGTCCTCAGCAAGAGGAGTAATAAGAGGAAGATTAACTTCGGTGAAGTCAATCTCCTCTCCGTTGCTAACCTCAAACGATGGATTCATCCTGATTATTTGGTGTCTGTGTGTGTGTGTGTGTCTAGTACTGCTGCTGCTACTGCTCCTGCTCTTCAGTGTTGATCGTGTGTGCTCCTGGCGGTGATGATACTGCTGCTGGTGTTGTTGAGTGATGAGTGGTGATGACCGAATGATATTTTCCTTCGAGTGGCTAGCTGATTTTATACTTGTCACTTTCCCCTTCCACTGTTGTTTTCAAAGGTTTTCATTACCTAAGGACGTTTTCCTTTGATTGGTTGACTTTCTAGCTGTTGCTAGCTGTAGGACTTCTCAAGTGCTAGAGAAGGACAACCATCCACTGATAAGTGTCTCCCTACCCTTCAACCGACATACACCACATTAAAAATTCTAAACACAAATGTCCACAGTTTACAGTCCCAAAATTTTGAAAACGTTCATAATTGTACTTAAGGTTTTTCCTAAATATCTGACTACTTCTAATGGTGGCTGTAAATTCCCAAAACTATCGAAATAATAAGAATCTGATCCTCTCTTGTAATATGCTACCCAATGCGTTCCATTCGATATTGAGTCTGCTAAATTTATTATTCCACACTCGAAATGATGTGGAAATTTGGGTAATTGATCCTTCATATAAACACCTCGAAAATGAGGAATCTTTCTAAACGCAAACTTCATTATATCAAAGTTTGATAATGCTCTCTTGGGTAGCTTACCTATTAGTTTTTGAACGCGTTTTTGACTTTGATTATTTCTAGCAAATGATATACCATATCCATTTTATATGGTTGTAAATACAAGCCAGCTCCCAATGCAACCGTTTCCATTTTTTATTATGCCTCTTGTTTTCCTCTAGATGTTGTTTAGCCATCTTTGCATTGTTAATAGATTTTACTATTGCTGCACTACCTGACGCCAAACTACCCACAGCGCTCAGAGCTGTTAAAATTGGGACAAGTGGTAAGAACCCACCTATCTTGGGTACATTTATAACACGTGGAATAACAACATTTTTCCCACATCCCATCGAGTTCGATACTGCTTTACGTGCAACTTTTATTGCACTCAAGATATCAAGCGGCTTATTCTTTTCAATTCCTTTGTAGCCTTTTTGTTTATTGTAGTCAATGATGTTTTCACTCTTTTCTTTCTCTCCTGATTTGATCCCATTCCAAATTTTTCTTCGTCTTCATCATGTTTGTTACAAAGTATGCTGCTGCTCTCTAACGCTTTTACACGATCCAAGCCTTTTCAATTAAAACTGAGTCAGCTTTATGACGTTCACTCAACTCTTATTGTTTGAATATGCAATATCATGCTCTCTACACGCTTCATCAAACCATTAATTCCACGATCACCACGTGCTAATCGTTTCTCTAACTTTGTTCCAGGTCCACAGTAATTGTATCCAGGTATATGAGCCTCAAAAGGTAGAGAGTCTATTATATTGTTTACAAGACCACTACCCTGTTTGAATTTTGATTTTGAACTAAATAAATTATAAAAACGTTTGGCCATTTTATAGCAACCTCAATCAACAAACGTTTCCCATTGAATGAAGTACTTCTCTCACTAACATGCGTTTTAAGACATAAGAAAAGCATACTAGTACGAAACATTGAGGGTGGTGGACATGGAGAGAATAATCAACAACCTCGACATAGTGTTTTGCTACCCAATACAATTAGAGCATTAATTGTTGGACCATCAAATTGTGGAAAACCAATGTGATGCTAAAAATAATTCCATTATGATATTCGATGATGTGGCATGTGAAAAGCAGGATAATATCCGAAACTATTTTTTGTATGGGAAGACATAAGAATATTGATTCATTCTATTTATGTCAAACATACACACATATACCGAAGCATTTAATACGTGACAATGCTAATTTTATTATAATGTTTAAACAAGATGATTTGAACATGCGTCATATATATCGAGATCACGTAAACAGTGACATGGACTATGAATCATTTATGGAAATTTCACGAAAATGCTGGGAGGAGAAATTTGGATTTCTACTAATATCTAAAGATGATGATATGAAAAATGGGCGATACAGAAAAGGTTTTGATCAATTCGTTATACTTTAAAAATATGAATATAAAACTAATGATATGATAATTAAACAACAGTCCAAACTCAGACTTCAAAATGTCTACATCACTAACATTTGCATTAAATGGAAACACATCAGTTATAACCGAAAATTTTTCCCACAAATTGAATTAAATAGAAATTATGAGTGTGCTCTCATTGACTTTCACACATACAATTCTATACCAAACGTAGATAGAGGGAACAATCTATTTCATATTGGAAATAAATGTATAGAAATACCTGTTGGATCGTATGAACTCGAAGAGATTGCAACATATATTATTGATGTCCTAAAGGGGTATGGTTCTTATGATGTGTTAAAAATAGAAACCAACAATAATACGCTGAAAGTTCAAGTTACCACTAAAAAGAAACAGTATATTTTAATCGTGAACGAAGTATTGAAAAGCAATTTGGATATGGTGCACGTATTCTAAAACCGCACAATACTGAAATTTATGTCTCAGATAATCCTGTGAATATTTTAAAAGTAAATACAATTAGATTGGAATGCAACATTATCAGTGGCTCATATGTAGGTAATAGACCAAATCATGTGCTTCATGAATTTGGAATCAATGTTCCTCCGGGATATAAAATGAGTATTACACCACGAAACTTGATTTATTTACCTATCAACACTAGAGAAATAAGCACGCTCGAAGTACGGATAACTGATCAGGAGGGGAATTAATCAATTTTCGAGGGAAACTATATCAATTCGTCTTCATTTACGAGCAACAGAATGATTATTTATAATAAAGGTCGTTACATCACCTTACAACTCCCATTACTAAATGTAAAGGTGAAGTGAAAACACCATCATCATTATCATCTCGAGGACCATCATATCCACGACCTGCGGTATCATTAAAAATAAACTGATTTTAAAATCACTTGGATTTAATATTCAGTAAAATTACTACCTTCATTTCAAATGAATGAAATTTTTTGTGCAAGATAAACCTCACAATGATGAGAGTATCACGAAAAAGAATATCACACTTATTACCCATATCAGCAGAACTTCAAAACAAATGATGAAGTTCGTATTACAATACTAAAACCAAGATTTGTATGTGTTGCCGTCTGAAAGTTTCCTCCACTTTGAAGGGACACTTAGTAAAATTACTAACCAAAATTCGGGCACAAGTACAACAAATGATGTTGCCGGCTTGCTTAAAATAATTGCATGGCCTATTTTTTGGATGAAATAAGATATGAATTGAACGGATGCGAACTGGATAGAACACGGTTTACTGGAATCACATCTACTCTGAAAAACTTTCTTTCCATTGGTCGACAGGAGTCTCTATGTTATCGTAATGCCGGGTGGAGTGGAGGAGAGAGTATATCTTGCGGAGGTCATTTCAGCTTTTCAATACCACTAAAAAGTTATATTAAATTGTAAACATGAACTCATTCTCTTGCTAGCTAAAAATATGAATGATATGTTTGAAAAACGGTTGGAGGTGTTGAATATAAAATTGCTATACAGAACATTAGTTGGAAAATACCCACATTGTTCCAAGCGATACTACTAAAATTAAAATGTTCAATGTAGTCAAAAGTGGAGCTACACTTCCACTTTCATTCCGCAGCTGGGATTGTTATATAAATCCCTCGTTGGTACAGGGACTCATCATGTATGGAACGTTAATCTAGCTGCAAATAGAGAACGTCCACGGTTTGCAGTCATTGCGTTTACATTAAATGGCAATCTAATTACAAACAATTTGAGAAATGCAAAAGTGTATTTAAATTCTGAAGTCTATCCATATGAAGATTTAAATGTAAAATTCAATGAAAATCGGTTTGCTGCCTTCTATGATATGTACGTGAAATTCCAAGAGAGTTACTACAACCGTGAGCCTCGTCCACTTTTATCCCCACTAGACTTCAAGTCAAAGGCTCCTATTGTTGTTGTTGATCTTTCATATCAAAACGAGTCGGTCAAATCAGGGCCAATTGATGTTAAAATTTCAACTGAATTAAGAGTACCAAGTGAGTTGAATACAAAGGTATATTGCCTTCTCATTCACGATCGTCTAGTTGAATATACCCCACTGACCGGATTAGTTCAACGTATCGTATAATTTTTCTCAAAATATTTCTTCATTCACCTTTTGGAAATCATTACGAGTAGACGTCAACGGATCGAAAGAAATTTAAAATGATATTGATTGAAAACAAGACCAACTCCACAACTCATATTTCGATACAACAACTTATAACTGGAATAAATAATTTTATGAAAATGTTTAACGTGTAAATATTGTAAATACTAGATTTTTAATATAGCATAAGGTAACATTAAAAATTAATCGATTAAATATCTATCGAGTTAGAAGCCCGATCGATAGGTGTATCGGTCGAGCACGAGACGAAAGTGCGTTCACTATGAACAAGAACGTGAACAAGAGAACAAGTTGTTGTGAAATAAACTGAAATAAAGAAATATAAAAAAACCTGACAATTACATATCAGGTGTGGGGTAAAGGCCCGAAAAACGAGAAACTCCGTGTGATGCGATATAAAGATATATTGAAAAGTCAAGATCTGAGCTAGTTGCGATTTTGGAGAGAAAACACGTGCGTTTCGAGGAAGACGCTACCATTTATCAATTGCGGGCGGCTGCGAGAGTTGTTATGGCAAATATGGAGGAAGGAAAAGTGGAGAAGCTGCATCTGGAGGAGCGGGAGCTGAGCAACGGCTCGCCTGTAGAAGCGGCATTCTCAAGTCCGGATGATCACGTTGGCGTCGGTGGTGGTGAAATTACCCCTATTGGGCATGAGAGTGAGAGAGACAGCGATAGTGTTCCGAAAAATGGCGGCAATGCGGCGGCGTCTGGCGAGGTTCTGGAAGTTTCGAACATTGCGGTCGTGAACATGCAGCATCGTGATCAAGTGGCGGCGAACGTAGAGGCAGAAATTCAACATTTGCAACAAGTCGAGATGCTGTATGCTGTGCGTAAACGTGTCGCTGATTTGGAAAATGCGTTGAGCCAGAATAAACCAGCTCGAGGAGAAGACATCGACATGAGTGACTTGAATGCCCTAATCCAACCTTTTTCCGGGGATACTGGATACCCTGTGATGCGCTGGATCGACGATTTTGTAAAATAATGGATACATACTGCGTGTCGGAGAAAAACGTTTCATTTTCGCCAAACGTTTGTTGACAGGATCGGCCAGATCATTCATGATTGAGACGGCTGCTCTCACTTGGCCGGTACTGCGAGCGGAGTTGATAGCTGTGTTCGATCTCAGGGTCACCGTGCTCGACGTCTTCAAGCAATTAGAAGCCAGAAAGAAGTCGAAGAATGAGAGCGCCCTACAATATTTTTTCGTCATGTGCGGCATTGCGCGACAAGTCGAGGTGGCAACGGAGGATATAATTCGATTCGTCGTTGAAGGCTTAGGAGACAATTCGGGAGCTGCGTCTGCAATGGCTTATTGCGAATCGTTGGAAGAGCTGCGCACAAAAATTACGATTTATGACAAAATAAAGAAGGTGCCCGTCCAGCCGTCGAAAAGGGAGGAGCAGCCTAAGATGATGAAGCCTCAAGTTCGTGCCAATTATATGCAGGATCCTGAAGCTATTCGCTGCTATAATTGTCGAGGAATGGGCCATTTGGCGAGGATTGCCGACAACCTAAGAGACCGGATGGAGCCTGTTTCAAGTGTTACAGTGTGGATCACAAGTACCAGCAGTGCCCCAAGCGAAAGACGACGACTATGGTAGCAGCAGTGCAGGACCATGAGGGATCTGGCTCGGAGGAATTGGCAGCGGTCCAAGCTTTGGAAATATGAGGATTGCTAGGTGAAAAGGGAAAATATATACGTATAGTAAGTTTGCTTGATACCGGTAGCCCCGTAAGCTTTATTCATAAGTCTTTGATTCGAATAATGTTGTTTTAAGTTTGAAAAGATCGAAATATTATGGACTAGGAGGACATCCCATATCAATTTGGGGCATATGGAAATGCTTTGTTAAATTTTGTTCAAAAACCTATTCAATATCTTTAAATATAGTCGATGATAATATTCTGCCATTACCAGTATTATTAGGGCGAGATTCACTTAAGATCATTGAAGTTCAATTAGTTCATAAGAAAAACATTAATGCTGAGTATCATTCACCCTTAAGTTCATTAAATATCAATACTAATCAGTCAAACTGTGCTTCTCTTTTCACCGTAAATGCAAATGCTACACATAAAATACATAATAGTAATCATAAGTTAGATAATAATCATTCTAATCATAACATAGGCTTAAATAACATAAATTCTGGAGAATCTTTGGATGTTGACGATACCGCGGACAAATTCTTAGCTGGTATAGAACCATTTAGAGAGGATTTTTTTGAGATAGGAATGGAGTTTGGACTTGAAATAGCGGGAAGGTGTCAAAAACTATTCAAAATCATTATTCTAACAACCAATACGATTATAATGTTAAACCTAGATATCGTATGTCCATCAGATTAACCGATACCACTCCCTTTTATTGTTCACCTAGGCGTTTGTCTTATTTTGAGAGAGAGAAGTTGCAGAAATTGTCGATGATTTGTTAAAGAAAAACGTTATACGTCCTAGTGCTTCACCCTATGCGTCACCTTTGGTTCTTGTGAAGAAAAATCTGGTGAAACTCGAATGTGCGTTGACTACCGTGGTTTAAACAAACGTATCGTCAAAGATAATTTCCCTTTGCCTCTTATTGAAGACTGCCTTGAATATTTGGAAATGTTGTTTTTCTGTGATTGATTTCAAAAGCGGATTTCATCAAATAGAGGTCGAAGAAAAATCCGTTCCGTATACAGCTTTTGTTACCCCTCAAGGACAATACGAGTACCTGAGGATGCCTTTTGGTTTGAAGAATGGTCCTGCAGTATTTCAACGATTTATCTCGGAAACATTTTCAGACTTTATTCGAGAAAAGAGTAGTTATTTATATGGACGATATAGTTATTGCCACTAAGACTGTAGATGAACACTTGGAGATGTTGGCAAAACTTTTGGATCGAATTAGCGAAAATAATTTGGAGATAAATAAGAAGAAGTGTGTATTTCTTAAGAAAGAATGCGAGTTCCTAGGGTACAATGTTAGTAAATATGGGATTAAGCCGAGCGAAACACATTTGGTAGCCTTGAGAAATTTCCCTGTGCCACAGAATGTCCATACCCTTCATTCATGTTTAGGATTCTTTTCGTATTTCAGACGTTTTGTCCTGTCGTTTGCGAGAATAGCTAGACCCTTGACTGAGTTATTAAAGAAAGGTGGTCCTTTTCCACTCAATGATGAGCAATTGAGGGCATTTGAAAATTTGAAAAGTGCTTTAGCTAACCCACCCGTTTTAGCGATTTTCAGTCCTGGGAGAGAAACTGAGCTTCATACCGATGCCAGTTCACATGGTTTTGGAGCTATACTATTGCAGCGGCAGGATGATGGAAAAATGCATCCTGTTTTATTTTATTCCGGTAAAACTACAGCGGCAGAGTCGAGATACCATAGTTTTGAGTTGGAAACGCTTGCGATAATTAATGCGTTACGCCGTTTTAGAGTATACTTAGAGCATAGGCCGTTTAGAATAATTACGGATTGCAATTCGCTAGTGCAAACTCTTAGTAGGAAAGCTATTAATCCTAGGATAGCTAGGTGGTCCCTTGAGTTGGAAAATTATGATTATTCAATTATGCACAGACCCGGTGTTAATATGGCCCATGTGGATGCTTTAAGCAGACAGACAGAAGTTGTTAAGACCCTAAAAAATAGTGAGTTTAGTGGCGACAATGACTTGTTAGAAAACTTTGAGGAAGAACGCATAGAGAACCGTAGAGAGAACCATAGAAAACTTAGTTGAGAACCGTAGAGACAACCTTGTGGGAATTAGTAGTGACAACCTTATAGAAAGCCTTTTAGAAATCCGTAGAGACACACCAGGGGATAGTGCGTTGTTAGATAGCCTTTGTGAAGATCCTTTAGAGAGACTACGAGTTATAATGGAAGAGAACCTTAGTGAAGATTCTTTAGATAACGGTGGAGTTAATTGCGAGGATGTGAATAGGGATTACATGGACGGTGGTAAAAGGGCCTGGGGAGATGATAAAGTTGATAAATATGAGTTTCGTGAGGACGCGTTTTTGAAATCAATACCTTTAGTTGGAGTAGTGGGGGCAACACCTGAGGATGTAGACTTGATTTTACAAACGGAACAAATGAGGGATAAGGAAATAGTTCGATTGAGACAGAAACTAGAGAATGGAACCTCGCGTAGCTTTGAGTTGAGAGATGGACTAGTATGCAGAAAGAATGGAAATGATTCTTATTGTTTGTATGTACCCGTTTGCATGGAAGAGCAGATTATTAGGAAATCGCACGAAAAATTAGGACACCTAGCAGCGGACAAGTGCGTTAATGATTTGAGACGGACTTATTGGTTCCCAGATATGAGAACTAAGGTGGAGCGTTTTATAAGAAATTGCCTTTCGTGCATTTTGCATTCAGTGCCGAGATCTATTCATGATAGAACCTTGCACAGTATCCCGAAGCCATGTGTCCCATTTCATACACTCCATATAGACCATTTAGGCCCCCTACCGAGTTTAATTTCAAAGAGAAAGCACCTTTTAGTTGTTATTGACGCCTTTACTAAGTTTGTGAAACTCTTTCCTGTAAATACAACTAGCACTAGAGAAGCGAGAGATGCGTTAAGTAAATATTTTGACTTTTATAGTCGACCTCAAAGAATCATATCTGATCGCGGTACTTGTTTTACGTCGCTTGAGTTCACCACCTTTTGTCAAGAACGTGATATAGAACATATAAAGGTGGCCACTGAGCGCCACAGGCTAACGGCCAAGTAGAGCGGGTGAATCGGGTTTTGACACCAATGCTAGGAAAATTAGCAGAACCTTTGAGCCAGTCCGACTGGTATAAATTACTCAATAAAGCTGAATTTGCAATTAATAATGCAGTACACAGTAGCACCCAAGTAGCTCCTAGTATTCTATTGTTTGGAGTAATACAGAAGGGACCTATAGTTGATGAGCTTTCTGAATATTTAGATACTAAATTCAATGATGAACCTAGAGATATTGTGAAACTCCGTGAGCAGGCAT
The DNA here is from genome assembly GCF_023558535.2 of Drosophila nasuta. NCBI lineage: Eukaryota > Metazoa > Arthropoda > Insecta > Diptera > Drosophilidae > Drosophila > Drosophila nasuta. The sequence goes on from NW_026869403.1 coordinate 430,412, forward strand.
CTGTCAACATTCAAAATTCCCAGAAAAGAAATGAACAGTTTTATGGTAAGAGACATAGAGCTCCTAGAGAATATAACGTCGGTGATTATGTAGCCATTCGGAATGTAGATACTACAGCAGGAGTTAATAAGAAATTTGCCCCAAAGTACCGGGGCCCTATAAGATAAACCGTGTTTTTGATCATGACAGGTATGAAGTAGTTGATATTGATGACTGTCAGTTAACTCAATTGCCCTTTAGAGGCATTTTAGAGCCTGCTCGCCTTAAGCCTTGGATCACTGATGTTAATGATACAATTGCCCTTTGTATGTAGATCGTGGTCGATCTGTAGTCAGGTCGGCCGAATGTAAATATTGTAAATACTAGATTTTAATATAGCATAAGGTAACATTAAGAATTAATCGATTAAATATCTATCGAGTTAGAAGCCCGATCGATAGGTGTATCGGTCGAGCACGAGACGAAAGTGCGTTCACTATGAACAAGAACGTGAACAAGAGAACAAGTTGTTGTGAAATAAACTGAAATAAAGAAATATAAAAACCTGACAATTACAAACGATAAAATTTTTCCTGAACACATGGAATATTTATCAGAATCATTGAAATATTTTAATAATAGAATATGTGATGGACCATTGGTTTCTAATGTTCATGGTCAACATTTCGCATCCTGCTGTTGGGCTCATAACGATGTGGAGGATGGAGTCGATACATGTGCCTGTCATTTCTATACTGTTCGCTCACAAAAATAAAAAAATTATAAAAATGTATGTTAGTTTAGAGAATCGATTTTAAACAATGTATTTGGAAATAAAATTATGTTACATACAGAACAAACAAAGAAGAATACTATATCTTTACGGGAAATGGAGTTTTTACAGCACTATTCGGTTTTCTTTCAGATTTTCTATTTTATCTTCAAGTGTCTTGGAAATGGTGTTGTCCTCTCGTCTGAATTACATCACGTTTCCATCCTTTTAACGTTCATCACGTGTTCCTTCCTCCGCTCCGATTTCGATTACAATCGAAGTGACAAGAGAAGTGGGCGTCACACCTTTGTTCGTTTTACAGATAGCGTGGCGCCTACGATCGTTTTACAGGTAGTGATGCGTCACGTGCAAGGCGCCTTCGATCGTTTTTCAGGTAGCGTTGGGCTTCCGATCATATTTCGTCACGTTTCGTAACGTTGATTCGTGTTAGACGTTCACGTATTCGATCGTCTTGGATGTGGCGCTGCGTCACGACCTACGTTTTCGAGGTGGGTGTTCGCGCGTTCGTACGTTACGTTCGTTAAAGAGCGTATCACGTTTTCGTAGGACGACTTCGTCTCACGTTTTCGAGTACGATCTACGAATCGACTGCGACCCCGATCCCCTCACCGTCTCGTCTCGGGACACACGACCTCGAGAGCGTATCGTAACACGTGTTCGTTAGACGTTTTCGCCCTCGATCTACGAGTCGTTTTCGACTGCGACCCCGACCCCCACCGTCTCGTCTCGGGACACACGACCTCGAGAGCGTATCGTAGCACGTGTTCGTTGCACGTTTTCGTCCTCGATCTACGAATCGTTTTCGACTGCGACCCCGACCCCGATCCCTCACCGTCTCGTCTCGACCTCGAGAGCGTATCGTAGCACGTGTTCGTCATACGTTTTCGCTCTCGATCTACGAATCGTTTTCGATTGCGACCCCGAGTGCGAGACCGAATGCGACCCCGACCTCGAGGGCGTGTCGGGAGAAGCGATCTCGACCCCGACCCCGAGGGCGTCTCGGGACAAGCGACCTCGATCCCGACCCCGACTCCGAAGGATTTGTCTGACGAAACGCCCCCGACCCCGATCCCGATCCTTTCATCGCCCCGTCTCGGGTCGCGTACGATTCGTCACACAAATCCCACACTTGTCATTTCCACAGCTAACCCTAATTAAATTGCATCTTTATTACCTCACACTTGACATTTCAATAGGTGACCCTAATTAAATTGCATCTTTATTACCCTAAATTGACATTAATGACATGTGACCATAATTAGCACTTCCTTGCACAGAAACTTGATTTGTATAGAAACGTGATATTCCAACTACTGAAAGCCATGTAATATGGAGAAGTACCGATGCTCGAATGCACGGACGATCTCAAAGCACAGCATATTTTGCTTAAGCTTTCGTCCCAATCCTTCTGATCTGGACGCAAGTAAGCTCTTATTCCCGAAATTACCGAGCGATTAACTCGTTCGGATGCATTCGCTTGAGGGGAATGAACAGCGGTGAACATTTGATTTACTCCATACTGTTTCAAGAGCTTTTGAAACGCCTCAGAGCGAAACTGCGATCCATTGTCAGAGACAATAGTTTCTGGAACGCCGAAAGTCATGAATAGTTCTCCTTCCAGATATTTAATTAAGAGAGCCGCGTTTATTCTTTTTACTGGCTTAAGGAAAACATATTTTGAAAAATGGTCGAGTACTATGAATATTCCAATATTTCTACTCCTTGATCGGGATACGGTCCAAGAAAGTCGATGAAAAGGCGTTGGAAAAACCGCTGACTTTCAGGAGCTTTACCCAAAGGAGGTCTCAGAGCATGATTTGGTGCTTTCGTAGTCTTACAAACTTCACAAGCGTTGATGTGAGCTTTAACATCAGAAACGAGACCAGGCCAGAAATAATATCGCCTCACTCTTTCGATGGTTTTGTGGATACCACCATGTGAGCACAAAGGACTGTCATGCGACTGGAAAAATTTCAGGGACCAATTCTTTTGGTATCCAGAGTTTCAGGCATACTCGTCGTGTATCTGCTCTCCTGTCAAATGCTCAGCCTTACGATACACGTATCCACTATCAACTTTTAAATCCGGAAAATTTGTACTATTAGCTTTTACGCTATCGAGCAACTCAAGTACTCTGGAGACTTGAAACGTGGCGAGTTTAAATCCACAATTAAACCCTGTCGTAAGTCTATGGCAGCCACGCCATCTTCATTCACTCTCGACAGAGAATCTGGTACCACATTCATTGAGCCTTTCCGATGTTCTATTTTAAAACGATACCTTTGTAACGATAATGCCCAACGAGCTAGACGTGAATTTAAATCATGGTTGGACATCAGCCATTTTAATGACGCATGATCAGTCACAATGGTGAACTCGTGTCCTTCCACGTAAGCACGAAAATTCTTCAGTGCTACAATCGCTGCTAAACACTCTTGCTCGGTGACAGTGTAATTGCGTTGACTTTGTTGAGTTTTTCGAAATGAAAGCCACTGGACGTTCATCTCCGTTCTCATTCAATTGAACTAATACTGCCCCAACGCCAGATTTACTAGCGTCGCAATGTATTGCGAATGGCTTAGTAAAATCAGGGCTGCATAGCACGGAGCTTCACTGTGCATGCTTCCGGTGTCGAACTAAATCTTCGTTTAGTGGTCATTAAATCGGTTAAAGTTGAAGCTAACGAGGCAAAATTCGGAACGAACTTGCGATACCAACCGCACAAACCCATGAAGCTTCGCAAACCTCCTAATGTTTTCGGAAGTGGAAAATCTTTTATTGCTCTGTCTTTCTCTGGGTCAGTCTTAACGCACACGCCGCATGCAGAAATGACTTTTGCCAATGTTGATTGACAGACCTGCACGCTCAATGTGGAGAGCTATATCTCTCAACACCTCCAAATGGCCATTTAAACTAGATGAGACTATAAGCAAATCGTCTAAATATACAAATACTTCATTTCTAAGATGGACCGGTACTACCTTGTCCATCAATCTCGACATAGTGCTAGTCGCGTTACACAATCCAAAAGGCATAACTTTAAATTGATATAACGGCCTACCAGGGACAGTGAAAGCCGTTTTATCTCGGGCTTGAACATCGAGAGGCACTTGCCCATACGCATCTTTTAAATCTAAGCTGGTGATGAACTCAGCTTTAGGTAGTCTACTCAAAATGCCGTTAATTTGAGGAAGTGCATACGCATCTTTCTCCGTTAAGCTGTTAACTTTACGGCAGTCTAAACAGATTCGCACTTTGCCTGGTTTTGTTGCCATAACGATTGGAGAAGACCAGGCACTTTCTGACTCTTCTATCACTCCCAGTTCCAGCATCCTGTCTATTTCTCCATACATAGCCTTTTCTACAGCAGGCGAGACTTGGAAATGTCGCTGCTTAATAGGCTTAGCGCCGCCCACTTCTATAGAATGCGAAATTAAATTCGTCTTCCTAATCCCTTTCGAGCAAATGAAGGAAAACACTCTATCACAAGAGCTAGCTTGGCCCTGTCACTGCTCGATAATTCATGTTGGTCCTCATCTTCAACTTTGGTGTTAAAATCTTCGACACTAGCTACTTCTAGATTTTTCGGAAGAAGATCGTAAAGCTTCCAGAAATCAATACCCAAATACAGGTCTTGTTTCAGGGATGGAACAATATAAACTTCTAAGAGTTTTTCAAGGTTAGCGTACTCTACCCTAACTTTCATCCGCCCTACAACTTGCTGAAGACTTCCATCGGCAGTGGTTGCTTTTTCTTAATTTCTTTAAACGCGATTTTATTCTCAATAATTTCTTTGCTAGCGCTCCTCCGCAACAACTTATTGAAGCCCCTGAATCCAGCAGACCGTACACAGTGCGATTGAGAATTCGAACGGACAAAATGGTCGAGGATCACTAGATCCAGGTGAGAGTGTGCCTATGTGTTCTAACCCAAGCACACACTTTTGACCTGCTGCCAAAACGATTTAATGCGCTTTGTGCTTCGAGTTTTGGATTTCATAAAATCAGGTGAAATATCATTTGTAAGAACGGTTTTCTTTTTCAATATTGGTATTTTTGATGTAGCAATAAGCTGTCATCGTTCTGTAAGTCCGGTAAAATTTTCACATTTGGTAAAGTGTATGGTGGAAGTTGTGAGACTTCCGTCACTCGTCCGTCATTGTCGCTTGGCTTCGTGAGGCACTCGGAGTCTTCGGTTTGTACGCTGACTTCGATGTGCCGGGCTTGGAGTTTTTGAGCACTTGCCACAACTCGGTTTGTACGTGTTAGCTGCTCCACAGCCATAACAGAAGACTCTTCGCTCTGATACGCAATCCTGGTATCGGTGTCCTTCCTTACGGCAATTCCAGCATACTAAAGATAGAGCTTCTCTGAGTTTGACAATCTACAAACTCTGCGACTTCACGTCTAAATGGTGTCCTTTTACGTAGCCGACTTTTGGACATCGTCCAAAAAGGTTTCGCGTCGACGACATATCTCCCTCAAATCTGACACAGTTTTACGTCTACATTTAACAGCTCATGCCGTATTTCAGGCCTTAAATTGTTTTAAGGACGCGAACGACCTTCAGAGTAGACCACGGCACTTCTAACTGATCTATTAATACAGATAAGCCTTCGTAAAAACTGTCAAACGATTCATTTGGTTTCTGTTTTCTGTTCCTAATAAGCTCCTCTATGTCACAATCGTCTCGTGCGATTTTGAAATGTGATCGCAAGGCTGCGCACAATTCTTCCCATTTCACATCATAGACGCTTTTGTGGTAACGCCAATAGAATTCGAGGGCCTTGCCTTCGAAGAGTACGCTAGCATGCTTACATAGAACAACAAAATTCCCGCCTAAAGTCTGATGGGTGAGTGCCTCTGCTCTATATATAAAATTGTCAACGGATACTCCTGTTCCAGAGAATTTCATTTTCCAACCATTTAATACTTGCACTACCTTGTCTGGCCTATTTACTAGGTCGGATACAAGCGACATTGGAGTGCCAGAATTGATCCTTGCAGTGTCAGCATTGAAGTCTTGCTCTCTGACATATCCAGGCCTACTTTCCATTCTCTGCCCTGTTGGAGGTGTGGTGGTTTTAGCATCGCTATTTGCTGGAGTCGCGATCAACCTTTGCACACTATCTACGACCGAACTCTGGATTAGTTCGGCCATCCTCTCAGAGAGTAGTGAGCAATCTGCTCTCCATAGCGAGCAAGGAAAGAGCATTCACGGATTCAGGATTCTCTGAATCACTTACGCGTATGTTCGATCTCCCTTGCGATGTGCTAGCAACGTCATCCGTCACTGAATCGCTACTCCGCTCTTCCGCCTGACGGCTTTTAGACTGTGAGCGAGTTTGCAACCCATGAGTATTCGATGGCTCAACTGGCATGCATAGCACTTGACAAACTGGGCATTTGTCCTTCGTTTTAAAATACAATTCTATCCACTTTTGTGAAACTCGTGGTTGCATGCGGTTCTATACGCCTCTGCAACGGACTTAATTTCCTTTTGCATAAAGGACATGAAGCGATAGGCAAGCCCATTGCTCCCTTGTTCGGCGATCGAGCAACACTCATTTTCCAAAGAGAAAGAAACAAACTATAGAGCTAATAAATGTTCGCAGAGTCGATCTTAATCGAAAATTATCAACAGAAGAAAAAAACCAAAAATTTACTAACCAACGAAAATGTATATAAATAAAAAAATAATAAAATTAAAAAATATAAAAATGGTACTATTCAAAGGAACCAAAAATAACGTAGAAATATAAAGAAATAATTCATAAATATTTTTAGCCGAACTCGTAACCAGACATCACACCTGTCGTAGGGTAGTTTAACTTTTAATAACTAAAAATTCTCGTACAAAGGATAAATAGTCAGAGGGATGAGTTTAGAATCTTAGCTGATTTACGGACAACAGAACGATCATAATCTTCTTATTGTTTTCCAATTAAATCTTCTAAGAACTAAAGCTTCTGAAGTTTTGAAGTGAAGTCTGCCAAAGTCATACGGGGTTCTGACACTTTTTAATTCAAATGTCCACATAATCCACCGTTTGAACTTTGTGCAGATTATCCTGTGTCGATAACGTGTGTATCTTATAACAAGGGCCAGAATATCCACCGGAGTTGAATTCTTCTTTAGTTCCTCTTATTAACAGATACCCCATTATTGACCCATTTGATAGAAGAGGAGATAGAATTCTGACGCCAACATTAAATAGTGGCCAAACCCAAAAATAAAATTTTTCTGTTTTGTTTTCCAAAGCTATTAGGAAATTAACGTCGAATTCCTTTAAAGAGTTTGAAATATTAAGAAAGGAAAAAAATCTAAAACTGTGAAACAAAAGGCAAACTTTAGAATTTTCATTGCGAGAGTCTTACTGAGTTATTACTGTACCCAATAAGGCCCTACACGTTCGGCGCCACTTTTCTTATTAATAATAATGAATTATCTCTGTAACGTGCAACGATATACGCCGCAAGGACGGACGGACGATCTGTGGGTGCGGGGCACGCTTTAGTATCCGGCTCTAGCTCATCGGCTTTGGGGGTGATGGTCTTGCTTCCACAAATCTATACTTTTCGCTGCGCACTATTATTAAGAAGATTAGAATTGAGCGTGCTGCGACATAGAGAAAAGCTAGAACACTAACCGGAAGAGAAGTAATAAAAAACTAAAGTTTCCATAATCCTGCAGAGAAAGAGAGAAAGAAAGAGAGAGAGAGAGGAGAGAGAGAGAGAAGAAGAGAGAGAGTACGAGATTTAAGTTACCATCTTGTCACTGGTGTTACGTGACAAGGATCCCCACCCATCCTATGATCACAAGCAACAGAGCCAGGCTCTGGTGATCCCTTTGGGCCCTACGACGGTGGAGCCTAAGGCCAGGTTCGGCTAATTAAAAGAGAAATTACTCCATGTTCAAATTTGTTTTTAATTAAGGGTGTAAATATATAAGAAATAACACATTATAAACAAGTATAAAGTAAATTTAAAAAAAATGGTTTAATATAACAAAAGAATATAATATTTAAATCTAATAATTTTTAAATTGTATTTGAGAATATTTCAATTTTTGTGCCGTATTTGCTTTTTTCCTAATTGTTTAATATTTATTGGTTTAATAATACGTATAATTTGTTTATTTTTAAATTTGTTTTGTTTTCATCGGCTGTGTTTCATTTCATTTTATTTCTATTTATTAAGAATTAATTTATCTTAGCGCAACTTTCATCTCTTCTATTATTCTTATTTAACTTTCTATAAACTTGTTTAGTTGCGTGAACTTTTTTTGTGAGCGTAATGTGCAAGAATTAAAATATTTGTACAAGATGTACATTTTTCAGTTTTCTTTAGTGAACTTACCCTCAGAACTCATGCGGCGGTGATCGATCTCCGGCGAAGTGCTGGAACGGGCTAAACGAACACCTCGTCGTTAGCATAATAAAAAATAAATTTTGCACAATAAGCACATTCGCACATTTTTGAATTATACATTATTAATCTTTAGCACAACAAATTATTAATTAATTTAAACAAAATTTTACTTATAATTCATGTTCTTTTCTGGACATGACTTTCATATTGTTTTTCAATTTTCGATTTGCTTTTGACCAACTATTCATTTCTTTTCACTCTATTCTTTACAATTTTCTAACACTCTTGTTTTAATATTTTCTTTTTACAATTACATTTTTTTCCTAATCGCACTTTTACAATTTGTTTTAATCTTTCATAATTGCGATTGTGTTTATTATTTTTAATTTTAACATGTGTTGGCGCTTCGCTTTTCAATCGGTTTAATGGATCTGCACTTTTATTTATTTTTTGTCATAATTGTTTCAATCAGTATACAAACATAAGCGCTAGCTGTAATTTTACTTTTGTTGTTTCGTAGTGCACCTTTCACATTTTTAACTTATTTGTATTTTTAACGAAACTGCAATTCATTTTCTATTTATTTATTTTTTATTCAAATTTTAACTTTGTTTTCGAATTTTGTAAATTTTAATTTGTTTCGTGCGAAAGCGCTACACTTCTTCACACATTCTTATAATTTGCAATTTGACTTTTGTTTGTTTGTTTTATATATTACTTGAATGATTTTATTTAAATCATTTTTGTTTTGTTTTTCACAACACTTTTAATTGACGATTAGAGGAGATCAATGATTTCACAAAAACAAATTGATGGCGCTGGCAGAGAGTTAAAGTTGGCGCCTAAAGGCGCTTCGCTGGCCAGGCGCTCTGTTTTACATATATTCACAATAGTTAGCAGGTATCTCACATTCGAGCACACTCGACTGTAGCACACTTGAACTTGTTTCCTCGTATTAATGAGAACTTGGGTCTTTATCAAATGTACTTCAAGAAGTGTTTTCTATCATTAAGACCAAAGTTCTTAGCATTATGAATGAAATATTGATTTCATAACTTTTTCTTCAGTGTATGATTATATGGCAGAGGGAAGAACGCAACGCGTATGCAAATTTTATTATTGAATTGCGTGCAAATAATGCTGCTTACTTATACAAGTATATACTATATATATGAACTAGAAGCACAATCATGTCGTTAGGCAGTGAAATTCGCCAGGCAGCAGCGGAAATGCAAACTAATGTACGACAATGACGATCAATCAAAGGGACAATTCGTCAGGCGGTCAGTCAACCTACTAGCCAGTCAGTCAGTCAATCGATCAATCAATATGGGAAGCCCCAATGGTCCGTTATAGAAGCTCGTGCAACAATCAATAACGCCAAACGAGCCGTTGTCCTCTGCCCAGCAGCTGCAGTTGCTGCTGCTGCCTTTCGTCTTCCGTAATCTCTGCCATAGCATATATGTATATATTTTATTTTTTGCCTGCTGTAACTGTCGAGTTTGTATATTTAAAGTTTAGCTAAAGGCGCATAAAGTTATTTTTAGTTTTTGGATAATGTGTGCACATAGTTTTGGCCTGTACTGTTAAGTCCTTAAATCCGTTGCTGAAGCTCGAGCTGCAGTTGTAGTTGTTGTGGTTAGTGTTCTATTGCCAGCTGCGGCTGCTCAGCAATCACGACGAGCCCTGTGGCTTGATATCGTAAAGTTGACGTTAACATTCGCCACTTCCTTCCACTTCAACTCTCCCACCACTCTCGCTATCTTGCTCGCTCTCTCGCCCTCTCGTTGACTCTATCTATCTATCGATTACTGACTGGAAAGTATTAAAAGTTTTCAAATTTTCGTGAGCCCAAGGAAGTGCAGGTTGCTCTTTATTGCGTTAAAAATTTTCGCTTTCACAAAAGGACCAACGATTTCCCTCACTCACACACACACACAAGCCACGCCCAGCAACGCCTTATGTCTTACGTCACTCTTCCCATTTCTACTTTCTTTTTATTAGCTTCCACTGAGCACTGTAATTGATTTATGTGCGCAAACGTGCGCGGAGCGGCTGCTTAATTTACTCTCAGCCTCGAACGTTCTCGCTGTACTGAATAATAACAAATACACTCACACTTGCCCAACACGCCCACGCGGACCAAAAAAAAGGGAAATAAAAGCCAAGAGACAACGCGACAATGACCGCAACTTGAAGGTGTCCTTTTGTGTCCTGCCAAGTCGTGCCAGCCTAACTGAACTCAAATGGCCAATGCAAGTCCATTTGGCACAATTCCAAAAAAAAAAGAAAAAGACATACAAAAAAAGAAAGAAACCCAACAGGAAAACGATTTTGTCCCTTAAAAGTAAACTGCCGCCAACCAAAAAAAAATATATATATATTTATACATATATCTAATATATCGAGATAATAAATTAGCAGTTAGTGTTATATAATGAGCTCATAAATACTTTCATATTTAACTTTCGCCACAGCAAAAACAACAACAACATTGAATGGGAAAAGTAAGTGAAAGGAGCTTCTTGGTAAATGGAATTGGCTGTTAATTTGTAACTGTTTGCTACAAGGCAAAAACATAAAAAAAGTAGCTGCAAATCATTAACTATTCATTAAAAACAATAGCTTATTTATTTGAAGCTTTGTCCTGTGTACACAGGACAAATTGCAACAGGAAAATTAGTTATTTAAAAAATTAGAGTAGAGTCTATAGAATTCACATGAAATTTTAAGCAAATAACAAAGTATTTGTATTCAGATAGTAAAAAATCTTTGGCTGAAATTTTGCTTTTCGTTTTATTCAGCTTACCGATCAAGACTGATCCCCTCGCTCAAAATTATATATTCTAAAAGTACAAAGTCGAGGCAGAGATGAAATAGTAATAAAAAACAATAACTAACATCATAATAGAGTTGTTATAATACCCAAGTAGGCTCGTCATAATATGATTGTGTGTAGTTGGCTTCGAAGATGCCAACATTTATGCACAGTTGTATAGTCATCAGATAGTTTTTTTCATAGATATAAAATAAAGATATTCTATATATATATACATATATAATAGCGATGAAAGTTCTGAAATATCGTAAACTATATGTTATGCCTTTGTTTTGTGAATATAAATTTATTTGTTTTAATAAAGACAATAACTTATTTATTTATTGATTATGATTTATTGTTATATGTTATACCAAATCTCGATTATTTTATTTTAATTTGTTGATACTTACTCAACACAGAGCTTACTTGTATTTTAAGTTGCAAATATTAGTAAAATTATATTCCAAGTAAAATAAAACAATCATGATTTTATATTTACTGTAACTTTATTTACATGAAGAATCAAACTACAAAGTGATAACAAAATTACCTACAAACTTCTGCGTATACTTAATTTTATACCCGCTACCCATAGGGTAGAAGGGTATTATAACTTTGTGCCGGCAGGAAATGTATGTAACAGGTAGAAGCAGGCATCTCCGACCCTATAAAGTATATATATTCTTGATCAGCGTCAACAGCCGAGACGATACAGCCATGTCCGTCTGTCCGTCCGTCCGTCTGTCCGTCTGTCCGTCTGTCCGTATGAACACCTAGATCTCAGAGACTATAAGACATAGAGCTATAATTTTTTTCGACAGCATTTGTTATGTTTGCACGCAGATCAAGTTTGTTTCAAATTTTTGCCACGCCCACTTCCGCCCCCGCAAATCAAAAAAATCAATTAACAAGCCTAATTTTAGAGCTAGAGCTACGAATTTTGGTATATACAATAATAACTATAGTAGTTATGATCCCTGAGAATTGAGATCAGAAAAAATTGTGGAAGTAATTAAAGAAATACTTTTGTATGGGCAAAAACGCCTACTTACTAGGGGTCTGAGTTGCTTTGGCTGAAAATCTGGTATATTGTGCCGTCTATGGTATATTTTGAATGCGGTACTATATCGATATACCACATATACCATTTGGTATATTTTTAGTATTTTTGCAGTATATTTGGTATATTTTGAGAATAATACCGCAAAATATATTATTTTTATTCAAAATGGGTAGCGGGTATCTCACAGTCGAGTACACTCGACTGTAGCTTTCTTACTGGTTTGATACGCTAATGAACCACACTCTTTTGATGTCCTTCAATCGAAAATAATGCTGTCACGCAAAAGTGTTGCCTCAACATGGTGCATGCAAATGCAAGAAAGATTTTTCTTAATTTCGTTTTCGCCTACAGCAAATTGAAGTCGACAAATGCGGATCGAAGTGGCAAATTGAAATTGCGCCGCAGTCAAAATGAATTTGCAGCTTATCAGCGGCTGCTTTCTATATACACCGACAATCGATATCAACGATGACGATGACCGCGAGAAAAGGGAAAATAGAATGCAATGGAATGAGGACGAAGGATAAGAATGTTGTCGCCTTGCGCTGACAATGCCTTAATTTATTTGTGTCCCACTTGATGACGCCGTCGCCGCTTCACTACTTATCTATCTACCCCCAAACCAAATGCCCTGACTGACTGACTCCCTGACTGGCTCCCTTGGCTGGCTGGCACCCAATCATCCATTCGCTGTAGCTGTTATCTTCACTCCCACCTGGCAATGTAATCAATTTACATGCTTTCCGACTCGTCAGCTGCTTGGATACCACTGGATGCTACCTATCAGAATGGAAGACAAACAATTTTGTAGGGCTTAAGCAGGACTTGGACTGGGTCTGCGCACATAACTGAACTGAACTGAGCTGAAGTGAGCGTCCGCTGCTTCTCTGTACTCTGTTCAATCATAGCCCAGAAGAAAAGTGCTTTCCACAGTGGCTGTCATAAAACTGACCAACAGCAGCAACAGCAACATCTGCAACAACAACAGCAACAACATAAGATTAAGCTTGAGATTGAGTTGAGTAAAAATAAAATTTATGGAGTGGTCATTTAGCACAAGACGGGCAGTTTCTGTTTGCCTTCTTGCTGGTTAGGGTTGTTGTTTTGTTTTCTTTCTGTTTTTGTGTTGCTTCCTTTTCTTTTCCTTGCATTTTTTTTGGTTTTGGGCCGTTAAGCGAGCTACCTAGCAACTTTGATATCAGTGTTGTGAGTCTGTTCGCTGTTTTAACCGTAAGCAGCTATAAAACAGTAGCAACAGCAGCAATAGCAACAGCAGCAACATCTCTCCCTAACAGCACTAACAATAACAATAACGAACACGCTGTTGCTGCTCATTTGTTGCTGTTGTCTTTAGCTGTTGTGTGGTTTATTTGAAGTTGTTGTTGATTTTCTGCCATTGATGTTGCTGTTACTGTAGCTATTGCTGCTGCTGTTGTCGCTGCCGTTTTCTACAAATTTAAAACTTTCATTTTAATGGAATTTTCTTGTCAAACGCAATGGCAGCGAGCTCCCTCGTTGCGTACATCAGCACCACTGGCGCATTTTCCTGATAATCCACTAATGTTATTTTATTTTGATTGTCACATACACCCGCAAAAACAAAACACAAACGCGTTGGCACGTTGATTGCTGCTGCACAACTAAAAATATATTTACAGTACGAAATAAGACACGAAAAAGGGAATCGCAATCTCGTCTCAAAGAGAACATCCGAACATCGAGAAGTAGACCAAAGAAGTAGACTAAAAGACCTTTAAAAAAATATATTATATAACATGTCAATATCTAAAATCTACAAAAATTCTAAATTGCACAAAACTTGTTCTTCAAACAAAAGGTTCTTATTTTAAAAGAAGTGAGTTCCAACATTTTAAGAAACAAAAACAAAATGTTTGATTTTGAGGTCTTTTCGATAATAAAATAAGATTTTGTAATTTGTAAAATCTTATTTCATGGTTATATTTTAAGATCAGAAAGTTCTTAAAACTAATTTGAAATCTTATTTTGAATAAAAATATTTTTCTATCCTTATATATTTACTTGTATTTGCATTGCCAAGAAATATTTTGCAATAGAAAATAAAATGGCATGAAAAACAATTTTAAATAATAACCAAACAAAACTAGAAAAGTGACGCAACAAACGCATTAAGCAAGCTTTCAAAAAATATACATTTATGTTATATTAAGTATAGCAAAAATATGAAAATAGGAAATACATTAAAAGAGAAAGAAGATTAGAAATTAAACCAAATATGATGAAACTTGCAATTCGAGAAAAATTCACCCTTTATTTAAAGTGAAAATTTTGCTTCTCTCTTCAAATTTTTACGCATTCTTCTCTGCATTGTTAAATATGAAACTTTAATTTTGCAATATTTGCCTGACTTGAGTAAATTGCGCAATTAGTTTATGCGAATTTCACTTAATAATTCCCATTTTCATCAACACTTTCAACAGCGGGCGAATGCGACACAAAGTGGCCAACAACAAGTGCAAATACACACACGAACACAACCGTAACACAAAAAAAAAAAATAATAATAATAATGAAAATAGAGAAAAAAATACAAAAATGTTTGTCATATGACCTTTCATTGTTCTCACGTCGCTGCTGTCAGTGTCCATCGTCATCGTCCCTCCTGTCCATCTTTGTACACAGCGGTACACAGATATATATATATGGTATGTCTCCCTTGCTGACAACTCTCTTTCGCTGTCTTTCCCCTGTCATAACCATTGTTCCTCTTTGGGCCATCCCTTACCGTTGCAACTTTCAATTGGCTTTATTCATTTTTTATTCCAAATGTTTTCCGCAACTTCTAGTGCATTTCATCTCTATTTTATTTCATTTTTTGCTACTGTTGGTATAAAACGTGGCAAGACTAGAAAAATCGAGCTGTCAACACACACATAACAAGTGCAAATTTGAGAAGCGAATGCGCTCAACTTTCAAGTACTTTGTCTCTTGAGTTTAAGTCGATCTACTAACATATGTTTGTCCTTATTTCATTTTGCAGCAGTTGAGCAAATTAAATCAAGACATACTTACATTATTATTGAATAAATTTAATAAACTAACTTACCAACGTAAAAACATCATGATACCAATGTATAATCAAGGTAATTCAAGAATAGAATAAAATTTTTGAAAATTCTTTAGTTTCAAACATTTATGCAATTTAAGCTGGCAAAGGTATCAGAGTTCAGAAAGATTGTCCAAACTGCTCACAGCAATAAAGTCCTTTAAAGTTCTGTGGCAATTACATCGGACATGAATTTCACTAGGTATTCGTATATCTCATCTAAGTATAAAATATTGAAAATATTGAATCACGTAATTCGTAAGAACTGATATTTCAATGTGCAAACCTGTAAACCTAGCTTACATTTATATGCATTATTATAAGTATTTAAAGCTGACATCCGAACGAAAAAAAAAAGGCATCTATGCATTTTTTCTTGCAACTGGCAACATTTTCCTTCTCTCAATGCAGCATTTGTCAGGTAAATCGGTTGAATGTCTGTGCAGCCATGTGAATAAGGATTGTGTCTTTGAACGCAACCGCAGAGAATTCACTTCATTCATTTTGCTTATTTCGTTTTTATATATCCATCATTATGTGATATATTATGAATGCACCTGTACCTAAAAGGAAAAACTGACCCAAACACACAGCAAATCAAAAGTTTTGACTACTTTCGAATTAGGCGTGCAACAGTAACACAGTTCTCCATGACTTATTGTTACAGTTCCACACTAACATATGTATTTTATATATATAGTTACTATACAACTATATATTCTATGCTGCTGACTTAATGCTGTCGTTTGACGCGAATATATTGAACGCTTTATTGATTTAATTGGAAAACTTTTCGGTCAGTTTTGTGATACAAATGTTTTAGGTTCGTAGTCAAGGGAAATAGTTGCAGCACGTCAGTGCTGATCTGTTGTCAAACTGTGAATGTTCTTTATATTCAAATAATTCGGTTGGCTTAGCCTAAGTACATAATAGCGGAATGCCACTGCGTAGAAGAGCAGCTGCATATATATATCTTATATACTATGTTCTGGAGAGAGAGTCTTATGGGCATATACATATATATATTGTAAGTGGTCAGCATGGGAATGCTGACTTAGCTTGAATGCTGTCTTAGTGTGCAACAGAAGTGGGTGATCGTATTTAACATCCACTTGAGTTTGTTTATATATGCAATACAACTCAGTGTTGCTGTTTAGTTATTGGTACAGTGTACCCTTGATATATGCTACTACATACTACTATATACTACACCTCCCTCCTTTTGAAAAATAACGTTAAGAAGTTAAGTTATTTTCTATAAATTATATCATAATTGTAACATATTAGTATATATAATTATATGTATATTTAATATTAATGAATTAAAATGATTTATGATATTGAACAAAAGAGAAAAAAAGTTTTTTTTTAAATTATTAAAATTCAAAAATATTTTATTTTCTTTTTTTCTTTTGGCTGATCAGACTTTTTTATATTTGCTTTTTAGCCTATCTTTATGTACTACCTGTCGTTTCTTATTTCGTATTTTAATAGTTATGTTGTCATTTAATCCTATATCTAATACGTCGTAAGGACCTTTGTATCTATTATCTAACTTATGACCTGTTTCGTTTTAAGCAATACTTTATCTCCTATTTTTAAATCAAAATTATTTATATTCTTATCGTATCTAAATTTTCTATCTGCTTTTCCTTTTTCTAACATTCTTCTAGCTCTATTGTATGACATTTCTAGGCTGCATTTTAGTTCTTTGGAATAGTCTTCTACTTTGTATATTGGGTCTATCTTGTTTATTTTACTGAAATCTTTAAATTGTCTGGGTAATCTGCTAGTTCATATGGGCAATAGTCATGAACTATTGAGGGTGTTGTGTTGAAACAATAAGTGAAATATGGTAACCAAATGTCCCAATCACTTTTGTCAACTGATATATATGAACGTATATATTCATTGAAAGTTCGGTGGATTCTTTCTATTGTTCCTAGAGTTTGACGATGGTGAGCGATAGATGTTCGATTTTCTATATGCATATATTTGCATAATTCATTTATAAGTGAATTTTTGTATTCTGTACCTTGATCCGTAATGAACGTCTTCATTGGACCGTACTTCAATACAAATGATTCAAATATAGCCTTTGCAACTGTTTTAACACTTTTATTCGGTTTTGGAATAGTGACTAAAAACTTAGTTAGATCGCATATGATTGTAACTGCATACTCATTTCCGTCTTCCGATTTCGGTAATAGACCAATGGTATCAATTAAAACGGTATCAAATGCTGTTGCTGGCGTTGGTGTCTATGTTAATGGTGTTTTGGTATGTGTTGTTGTTTTGGCTTGTTGGCATTTCAAACAAGTCTTTACATACTTTGATATTGTCTTAGTCATTTGTGGCCAATAATAAAATCTTTTGATTTTTGACAGGGTTCGCGCGATACCCGTGTGGCCTCCTTCTATAGGATCATCATGGAATTTTGTCAAAATTTCCTTAATTTGAGCTTCGTCGTTTTTTCTATGATTATCACCTTTTGTAGAATAGCTAGTTCTACTTTTCGAGTACTCTTTTGCCTTTTGTTTTAAATTCATTTAGTGATACAAATTCGAATATTTGTTCACTTGGTGATATTCGCATTTTTGTTAAAAGCCTTTGAAAGAATTGATTTAGATCAAATATTTCATTAGAATACAAGTCATTAACATCAAAGCGTGAAACAATTGCTTTTCCTCGTTTTAATTAACACTTGTGTTTATCTATTTTGATTAAAACATGTTTCTTCGTGTCATTATTGTTGACAACTTCATAGACTTTGGGCTTTTCTATAATTTGCTCATTTTTATTTTGTGTTTTGACCTTTGTTTCTTCTTTGCAGGAATTTTCTTGTTCAGCTTTTGAGTTACTAGTAGTTACTTTTAGTATTTCTCTATTAATTGTTTTAATTCTTTTATTGTTATGCGTGACAAGGCGTCCGCAATATGGTTATCTTTCCCTTAAGATATTCTACTGTAAAGCCATACTCTTCTAAGTAACTAACTCGGATTTTTCATAGAGAATAGGTATGACAATGGTCTATGATCGCTTTTTACCATGAAATGCTTGCCATATATGTATGGTCGCTAATTCTTGTTCTGTAGTGGACTTATTACTTTCACCCTGAGTGAACATTCTTGAAGCGTATGCCACTGAAAGTTGTTGACCATTGTGTTCTTGTGTAAGTACCGCTCCGCATGCGTGTTTACTAGCATCGGTTGTTATGCAAAATTCTTTGCTGAAATCTGGGTACTGCTATATTGTTGGTTTCATTAATTCATTTTTAAATATTCGAATGCACTATTGCATTCTGCTGTCCATTACGAATAGGACATTCTTTTTACAAAGCCTCGTTAAGTGGTGTGAGTGATTTGAAAAATTTTTAATGAAACGTCTGTAATAGTTACAGAAGGCTACGAAATGTCTAGCACTGTCAGCATCTGTTGGTATAGGATTTTTATCTATAACTTCATATTTGGTGTCATCTGGGAGTATAACTTTATCGGTCCATTTGTGACCCAAATATGTGACTTCTTTCATAAAGAAAGAACATTTCCCAGGATGTAGTTTCAGATTATGTTGCCTACATAGCTCGAATACATTTGTTAAATTTTTGAGCATATGTTTTTATGAACAACCTATTACTACTTAATCATCCATATATAGAAATGCTTGCGATGGTTCAAGACTAGAGAATGCAAGTGTCATCATACGTTGGAAAGAGTTTGGTGCTACTTTCAGTCCGTATGGTAGTCGCGTGAAGCGATATGAGCCGTTGGCTGTTGAAAATTATGTTATATCTCTATACTTTTTTCTAGTTCTATCTGGTGGAATCCAGACATTAGGTCGAGACAAAAAATATTTTGCTCTTCCTAATTGATCAAGAAATTTATCAGATAATAGTTTCTTATTTGTTGACGATAGTCTACTGCTAATCGCCATCTTTTTCCGTTGAATTCGGAAGTGGTTTCTTTGGAACCAAAAGTAATGGACTATTATATTCGGACATTGATGGTTCAATCATTCCATCATCTATTAATTTCTAAACTTGTCTAGCGATTTCTGGTTTTGGCTATCTGCCATAAATTAGTAACTACTGTATTAAACTATTTAGGAAATCTCAACTGTTTAAAGATTTCTTTTGGTTCTCTTTTCATTTTCTAATGGTGTTGTACAAATGTCATAGTCTTCCAATGATTCGCATTTGATCTTTTGCGCCTTCTATTATGGCGTCTTTAGTATTTGTATTTATACTACGAATGAATGAGTTTTTGCTATCGACAATTGTGCTTGCTATTATTATGCCCGGTTGTAGCTCCTGATTTGGTATTACAACCGTTTTTCGCTAGTGAGTAATTTGACTTGTCTAATTACTTCGCATCTAGCTGGCAATAACAATGTGTTGGAATCTAGGTTGTGTAAAATTGGAATGTTTATATGTCTATTGAAGTTATTGGGTCTTATTATGAACCAGTCTTGATTGCTTTGAAATTCTAATATGCAATTGTATTTTTAATGAAATCTAAACCGATTATGCCATCGCATGGTACCTGTGGTATTAGAACATCCTGAATGCGTAGGTCAAGATCGATTGCTCCTATAGACTGTATGGTTCTTTGTCCAATACCTGTAATATTTGATATATTACTGAAATTTAAGTTGTTATATTCATTTGCTTTGTCTTTTACCAATGAAATGTCTGCACCTGTGTCTATTAATAATGTAAGAACAGTGTTTGTTTTGTAATTTTTGCTTTAATGAATATACTCAGATTTAGGTTCAATTTAAAACACCTTTACTGCTGATTGTTTAAGGGGTTTGGCTGTTGTCCGATTGTTCATTACGCACATTTCGGTTGTTATTCTCATTTTGATGTTGATTGTTATTTTGGCTTCGGTTACCTCCGCCTCTGTCATTACCACGGCCGCGATAGCTTCCGCGACCTCTGTTATTATTGTTATCATTCTGGTTGTAATTATTTCTGCCTCTACCGCGATAGTTGGCATGATAATTTCCTCGTCTATTATTCCCATTGTAGAATAAGACTGGGTTAGAATTGCCGGTCATTTCTGTACTGCAATGTATATATTTTCCATTGCATCATTGAATGTACTAAATGTACCCGCTGTTAAGATCATTTTGAGTGACTCATTGGCACAGTTTTTGATCATTGCCGATATCGACTCTTTTGTCGCAAATTTGTCGGCATTATCGGCGTCTAATCCACCGTCTATGTAAGCTGCTTCGAGCTGCTTACGCATGTTGTCTATTTCGGTAGCGTACTGGGACGCGGTTTTGCCTTTTGTTGGGCATTCATTAACTTGGCTTGCCTGCAATATGTTAATTATTGCTTGTATTGATGTCGCATGTTCGACTTTATACGTCAATGGCTTTCGTCGAATTCCGCTATTTTGGATATTTCGGTTGGTACTTCTATTATAATACTGTGTCTAACACTAGTATTATGTAGTCTTTACTAAAAGAACTGAGAACATTTAAGCATTGAGCTTTATGTTCTTCAGAGAGTTTTTCTCTGTTCTTTAATATAAGGTTTTGTAGCGCGTTGTATTGCGTTATCAATACCTTTATGTGATAAATAAATGTCTGAGTTTTTACCAGAGCGCCCTTGTTGATGCATTTATATGATTTATCAAAAGCATCTCTAATATTGTTTATGGCTTTTGCTAGATGGTATGGTCTGTACTATGACCATCACGTACGATAGTATTTTTTGTTTATATTTTGTCTAAATCGTTGGCTCGACCCATGTAAGTCTTTCTCAACGATCTCTTCTGAAGAAGATATATCTTCAGTACTAGGTTAAGGGCTGATATTATTGCTAAAATCAAAAGTAGCACGCACAGTGCGTGTAAGTGTAGAGTTGTATCCACGACTTCCTATCTTCCTTTGTTTTGTTCATATTAAAACTCTATACCGTTTCCCTAATTAATGAATGAATTCATTATACTCAGTTTGCATAAATTGCAAATTAGCAAGTTTACGATGTTTTCTACTTATATTAAGTTTAAGACTGAGTATAATGTGTTAGTTGTGAATATGGGCCCTATTACGTTAGTAATTGTTGCTTTTGTTGTTGCAGCGAAAACCGCATCGGCAACATTAACAATATTGGGGCGGTTGGGGCTATGGCTTTTAAAAACAGCTCGCCGCTTTACTTCGCACCGCGAAGTTGAATGTTGATGGCTGCAAGGCGCTCCTTGTAGCGCTGTCGGTCTTCCCCGTTGGTTGCCGTCTTCAGCATCTCGTTGTTCAGTCTTCTTAAGCTGAGCAATTTTACCTGGCGGCCACCTCGCTTCTTCTTAGGTGTCCTTGCCTTGTTTTCCTCTATGGTCAAGGGCTTTGGTCCCGCGGCTGGATCTGCCTCTATTGCCTCTTTAAGGCTTGGCAGGTCCCTTTGCTCGACAGGAGCAGGGTGTTCAAACGTCGGCCTGGTGGTCATTCGCTATTGTAGCTCGTCTGCCACTCCTTCGTTGCTATAGTGTGCGGACGCGTACACCATAGTTTTGTTAACTTTTTTTTTTTTTTTTCTTTTCACTTGACTCGACTACTTTATTTTTATGGACTGCCCGACTTTTGTTTGTTTCATGTTTTAACTTATGATTTGTGTATTGTGTGTTTTCATCATTTCACTGCAGCAAGACAATTGTTGAATTGATAAACGTTTATATCATTATTTGTCTTTTGATTATATCGCCATTATTTTTTTGGGTTGTTTTATTTAAAAAACTATCCGAAGAGCCTTAGCTCTTTTGATAAAAATGTTTTAAATTCGTAGTCAAGGGAAATAGTTGCAGCACGTCAGTGCTGATCTGTTGTCAAACTGTGAATGTTCTTTTTATTCAAATAATTCGGTTGGCTTAGCCTAAGTACATAATAGTGGAATGCCACTGCGTAGAAGAGCAGCTGCATATATATAACTTATATACTATGTTCTGGAGAGAGAGTCTTATGGGCATATACATATATATATTGTAAGTGGTCAGCATGGGAATGCTGACTTAGCTTGAATGCTGTCTTAGCGTGCAGCAGAAGTGGGTGATCGTATTTCACGTCCACTTGAGTTTGTTTATTTATGCAATACAACTCAGTGTTGCTGTTTAGATATTGGTACAGTGTACCCTCGATATATGCACATACTACAGTTTATTTGTTTGCCTGCCATCCGTTTTTTCGCCTTTGCTTTTTCATTATTTCGATGTGTTTTTTTTTTTGGTGTTGCACCCCGGCAGGAAAATCTTCAATAAGATCCCTCTACTCCTGTAGAAGGGTATGTGGGATTTTACGCACTAAAAACCTCCGCATGCTCTTCTGTCCCGTGTAAGCTCGCCGGGACTGTCAATTAAGATACTATTTCGGCGAGCAGGATGGTGTGCTCCTAAGCACACTGTCGTCATTTTTGTAATTTCCTTCTATGCAAGGCGAGGCTGGTCGCAGATCAGCTACTGGCTGTTTGGTCTGCTAGCTACCTCGTCAGCTCGCACTTTCTTCATCATGTTAATGATGAGGGTCTTTCCCACATTCCAGGACTTCTCGTCTGCCATTATTGCAGTGATAAGGTCCCTCGGTCTGAAGGCTATTCCAATAAGTCCGCCTATTTGCTCTCTCTCATTTACAAATCTTGAGCAGTGTAGCAGGACATGCTTCGCTGATTCCACATTGTCCATACAGAACATACAATGGGGGTATCTACATGGTGGAATCTTTCCAGGTATCCTCTGAAGCAGCCGTGGTCAGTAAGGAACTGGGTGAGATGGTAGTCCAGCTCCATATGTTTGCATTCCAACCACGTGGCGATGTCTGGAATCAGCTTAAATGTCCATCGCCCCTTTGCGATGACTCCCATCTGCTCTGCCACTCCTCCAGTTGTCGCTCGTATGCTGACGTCCGGTTGACTCCGTCTCGCATTAATGTCAGCGCCCTGATTTCTAAATCTACGGGTAACATACCTGCGAGGACGAGTGCCGCATCCTCTGATATGGTCCTAAACCCTCTGATGAGTCTTAGGCCATAGTTCTGTAGACGGCCTGAGCCTCTTTAAGGTACGACGCCTTTACCGTAGCTTTGTACCATACTGGTGCTGCATACAGTAAAGACGCCTTCGCAACCGATACGAGCAGCCTCCTTGCTGGCATCCTTGGTCCACCTACGTTTGGCATTAATCTTGCTAGCGTTGTAGTCGTCATGGCTGCCTTTCTGCTGGCATATCGAGCGTGGTCGCTAAAGTTGAGTCCGTGGTCGATAAGGACCCCAGGTATTTTAGCGACTTAGATGAAGCAAGCTGTACCCCGCCTACCATGATCTGCAGTGTCTCTACAGCTTTCCTACTGCTGAGCAGTACTACTTCTGTCTTGTGCGCTGCTATCTTTAACCCTACACTTTCTAGCCAACCAGTGGCTGCACTGATTGTAACGTTACAGACGGTTTGGAGTTCCGTCAGAGTTTTTGCTACAGCTGTAATTGTTACGTCGTCCGCGAAGCAGTGTAGCTCCGCGTTGCCTGGCTTTCTTATGGATAAGATGCCGTTGTACATTATGTTCCACAGGATTGGGCCGAGCACCGAACCTTGTGGAACTCCCGACGAGACTCGGTACTTTCTGGGGCTTCAGTTGAGTCGTACCAAAGTATCCGCTCTCTAAAATAGTTACCAACAATATTTTTGAGATATGTAGGGATTCCCATATTGTGCATAGCGCTAAGGATGTGGTCCACTTAGCCGTGTTGAAGGCATTCTTCACGTCTAGAGTGATTATGGCACAGTATTCCTTGGCTCCTCCTAGCCATCTTTGACCGGCTAACGCATTTTGGGCAATGTTTCGAACCCTATTCAGCGTCCAGGGTACTTCGACCCTTTCGAAACCCGTAATGTTGGCGCGATAGTCCACTGGGTCCTTCAGTTATTTCTTCAATACGGCGATACAAAACTCGTTCGAACAGCTTTCCAACGATATCCAGCAGGCATAGAGGGCGGTACCCACTGGCATCTGTGCTGCTACCTTTTCCCTTCGGGATAAGGAGAAGTCGCTTGATTTTTTCCACTTGCTTGGGAATATCCCTTCAACAAGGCACTGCTGAAAGGTACTGTTGAATATTTTAGGCTTAGCATCTGCTATGGCCTTTACAACTACACCCGGTATTCCATCCAGCCCAGGAGCCTTACTAGGCCTTATCCTCCTGGCGGCTTGCACCATTTACTCAGGGGTGATCCTGGGAAACGTCGCCCCTGGGTTGTATGGGCCGGCTGCCAAAGCGTAGCCTGTGGTGAGAAGAGTTCCTCGACAATTCTGGCCATTGCGTCAGGCTCCATTTGGGGTCTAACCGCCGATGATTTTAGTTTTCAAAAACAATCTTATAGGCGGGTCCCCAAGGGTTATCGTCTATACTTTCAAGAAGATCCCCTTTGAACGCACCAGCCTTAGCTTTAGCAATAGCTTTTGTAGTGCCGCACGAGCAGCTTTGTGGCGATTCACCAGTTGCGAGTGGTCATCTCTTCCTCTCGCACGTTGCGCTCTTCTTCTCGCTGTAGCACTCCGCCCTCATAAGTCTTATGAATTCACTCCACCAGTACACTGGAGACTTACGTTTGGTAGATTCGCACATTTTTGAATTATACATTATTAATCTTTAGCACAACAAATTATTAATTAATTTAAACAAAATTTTACTTATAATTCATGTTCTTTTCTGGACATGACTTTCATATTGTTTTTCAATTTTCGATTTGCTTTTGACCAACTATTCATTTCTTTTCACTCTATTCTTTACAATTTTCTAACACTCTTGTTTTAATATTTTCTTTACAATTACATTTTTTTTTCCTAATCGCACTTTTACAATTTGTTTTAATCTTTCATAATTGCGATTGTGTTTATTATTTTTAATTTTAACATGTGTTGGCGCTTCGCTTTTCAATCGGTTTAATGGATCTGCACTTTTATTTATTTTTTGTCATAATTGTTTCAATCAGTATACAAACATAAGCGCTAGCTGTAATTTTACTTTTGTTGTTTCGTAGTGCACCTTTCACATTTTTAACTTATTTGTATTTTTAACGAAACTGCAATTCATTTTCTATTTATTTATTTTTTATTCAAATTTTAACTTTGTTTTCGAATTTTGTAAATTTTAATTTGTTTCGTGCGAAAGCGCTACACTTCTTCACACATTCTTATAATTTGCAATTTGGACTTTTGTTTGTTTGTTTTATATATTACTTGAATGATTTTATTTAAATCATTTTTGTTTTGTTTTTCACAACACTTTTAATTGACGATTAGAGGAGATCAATGATTTCACAAAAACAAATTGATGGCGCTGGCAGAGAGTTAAAGTTGGCGCCTAAAGGCGCTTCGCTGGCCAGGCGCTCTGTTTTACATATATTCACAATAGTTAGCAGGTATCTCACATTCGAGCACACTCGACTGTAGCACACGAACTTGTTTCCTCGTATTAATGAGAACTTGGGTCTTTATCAAATGTACTTCAAGAAGTGTTTTCTATCATTAAGACCAAAGTTCTTAGCATTATGAATGAAATATTGATTTCATAACTTTTTCTTCAGTGTATGATTATATGGCAGAGGGAAGAACGCAACGCGTATGCAAATTTTATTATTGAATTGCGTGCAAATAATGCTGCTTACTTATACAAGTATATACTATATATATGAACTAGAAGCACAATCATGTCGTTAGGCAGTGAAATTCGCCAGGCAGCAGCGGAAATGCAAACTAATGTACGACAATGACGATCAATCAAAGGGACAATTCGTCAGGCGGTCAGTCAACCTACTAGCCAGTCAGTCAGTCAATCGATCAATCAATATGGGAAGCCCCAATGGTCCGTTATAGAAGCTCGTGCAACAATCAATAACGCCAAACGAGCCGTTGTCCTCTGCCCAGCAGCTGCAGTTGCTGCTGCTGCCTTTCGTCTTCCGTAATCTCTGCCATAGCATATATGTATATATTTTATTTTTTTGCCTGCTGTAACTGTCGAGTTTGTATATTTAAAGTTTAGCTAAAGGCGCATAAAGTTATTTTTAGTTTTTGGATAATGTGTGCACATAGTTTTGGCCTGTACTGTTAAGTCCTTAAATCCGTTGCTGAAGCTCGAGCTGCAGTTGTAGTTGTTGTGGTTAGTGTTCTATTGCCAGCTGCGGCTGCTCAGCAATCACGACGAGCCCTGTGGCTTGATATCGTAAAGTTGACGTTAACATTCGCCACTTCCTTCCACTTCAACTCTCCCACCACTCTCGCTATCTTGCTCGCTCTCTCTCGCCCTCTCGTTGACTCTATCTATCTATCGATTACTGACTGGAAAGTATTAAAAGTTTTCAAATTTTCGTGAGCCCAAGGAAGTGCAGGTTGCTCTTTATTGCGTTAAAAATTTTCGCTTTCACAAAAGGACCAACGATTTCCCTCACTCACACACACACACAAGCCACGCCCAGCAACGCCTTATGTCTTACGTCACTCTTCCCATTTCTACTTTCTTTTTATTAGCTTCCACTGAGCACTGTAATTGATTTATGTGCGCAAACGTGCGTGGAGCGGCTGCCTAATTTACTCTCAGCCTCGAACGTTCTCGCTGTACTGAATAATAACAAATACACTCACACTTGCCCAACACGCCCACGCGGACCAAAAAAAGGAAATAAAAGCCAAGAGACAACGCGACAATGACCGCAACTTGAAGGTGTCCTTTTGTGTCCTGCCAAGTCGTGCCAGCCTAACTGAACTCAAATGGCCAATGCAAGTCCATTTGGCACAATTCCAAAAAGAAAAAGACATACAAAAAGAAACCCAACAGGAAAACGATTTTGTCCCTTAAAAGTAAACTGCCGCCAACCAAAAAAAATATATATATATTTATACATATATCTAATATATCGAGATAATAAATTAGCAGTTAGTGTTATATAATGAGCTCATAAATACTTTCATATTTAACTTTCGCCACAGCAAAAACAACAACAACATTGAATGGGAAAAGTAAGTGAAAGGAGCTTCTTGGTAAATGGAATTGGCTGTTAATTTGTAACTGTTTGCTACAAGGCAAAAACATAAAAAAAGTAGCTGCAAATCATTAACTATTCATTAAAACAATAGCTTATTTATTTGAAGCTTTGTCCTGTGTACACAGGACAAATTGCAACAGGAAAATTAGTTATTTAAAAAATTAGAGTAGAGTCTATAGAATTCACATGAAATTTTAAGCAAATAACAAAGTATTTGTATTCAGATAGTAAAAAATCTTTGGCTGAAATTTTGCTTTTCGTTTTATTCAGCTTACCGATCAAGACTGATCCCCTCGCTCAAAATTATATATTCTAAAAGTACAAAGTCGAGGCAGAGATGAAATAGTAATAAAAACAATAACTAACATCATAATAGAGTTGTTATAATACCCAAGTAGGCTCGTCATAATATGATTGTGTGTAGTTGGCTTCGAAGATGCCAACATTTATGCACAGTTGTATAGTCATCAGATAGTTTTTTTCATAGATATAAAATAAAGATATTCTATATATATATACATATATAATAGCGATGAAAGTTCTGAAATATCGTAAACTATATGTTATGCCTTTGTTTTGTGAATATAAATTTATTTGTTTTAATAAAGACAATAACTTATTTATTTATTGATTATGATTTATTGTTATATGTTATACCAAATCTCGATTATTTTATTTTAATTTGTTGATACTTACTCAACACAGAGCTTACTTGTATTTTAAGTTGCAAATATTAGTAAAATTATATTCCAAGTAAAATAAAACAATCATGATTTTATATTTACTGTAACTTTATTTACATGAAGAATCAAACTACAAAGTGATAACAAAATTACCTACAAACTTCTGCGTATACTTAATTTTTATACCCGCTACCCATAGGGTAGAAGGGTATTATAACTTTGTGCCGGCAGGAAATGTATGTAACAGGTAGAAGCAGGCATCTCCGACCCTATAAAGTATATATATTCTTGATCAGCGTCAACAGCCGAGACGATACAGCCATGTCCGTCTGTCCGTCCGTCCGTCTGTCCGTCTGTCCGTCTGTCCGTATGAACACCTAGATCTCAGAGACTATAAGACATAGAGCTATAATTTTTTCGACAGCATTTGTTATGTTTGCACGCAGATCAAGTTTGTTTCAAATTTTTGCCACGCCCACTTCCGCCCCCGCAAATCAAAAAAATCAATTAACAAGCCTAATTTTAGAGCTAGAGCTACGAATTTTGGTATATACAATAATAACTATAGTAGTTATGATCCCTGAGAATTGAGATCAGAAAAAATTGTGGAAGTAATTAAAGAAATACTTTTGTATGGGCAAAAACGCCTACTTACTAGGGGTCTGAGTTGCTTTGGCTGAAAATCTGGTATATTGTGCCGTCTATGGTATATTTTGAATGCGGTACTATATCGATATACCACATATACCATTTGGTATATTTTTAGTATTTTTTGCAGTATATTTGGTATATTTTGAGAATAATACCGCAAAATATATTATTTTTATTCAAAATGGGTAGCGGGTATCTCACAGTCGAGTACACTCGACTGTAGCTTTACTGGTTTGATACGCTAATGAACCACACTCTTTTGATCCTTCAATCGAAAATAATGCTGTCACGCAAAAGTGTTGCCTCAACATGGTGCATGCAAATGCAAGAAAGATTTTTCTTAATTTCGTTTTCGCCTACAGCAAATTGAAGTCGACAAATGCGGATCGAAGTGGCAAATTGAAATTGCGCCGCAGTCAAAATGAATTTGCAGCTTATCAGCGGCTGCTTTCTATATACACCGACAATCGATATCAACGATGACGATGACCGCGAGAAAAGGGAAAATAGAATGCAATGGAATGAGGACGAAGGATAAGAATGTTGTCGCCTTGCGCTGACAATGCCTTAATTTATTTGTGTCCCCTGATGACGCCGTCGCCGCTTCACTACTTATCTATCTACCCCCAAACCAAATGCCCTGACTGACTGACTCCCTGACTGGCTCCCTTGGCTGGCTGGCACCCAATCATCCATTCGCTGTAGCTGTTATCTTCACTCCCACCTGGCAATGTAATCAATTTACATGCTTTCCGACTCGTCAGCTGCTTGGATACCACTGGATGCTACCTATCAGAATGGAAGACAAACAATTTTGTAGGGCTTAAGCAGGACTTGGACTGGGTCTGCGCACATAACTGAACTGAACTGAGCTGAAGTGAGCGTCCGCTGCTTCTCTGTACTCTGTTCAATCATAGCCCAGAAGAAAAGTGCTTTCCACAGTGGCTGTCATAAAACTGACCAACAGCAGCAACAGCAACATCTGCAACAACAACAGCAACAACATAAGATTAAGCTTGAGATTGAGTTGAGTAAAAATAAAAATTTATGGAGTGGTCATTTAGCACAAGACGGGCAGTTTCTGTTTGCCTTCTTGCTGGTTAGGGTTGTTGTTTTGTTTTCTTTCTGTTTTTGTGTTGCTTCCTTTTCTTTTCCTTTTTTTTTTGGTTTTGGGCCGTTAAGCGAGCTACCTAGCAACTTTGATATCAGTGTTGTGAGTCTGTTCGCTGTTTTAACCGTAAGCAGCTATAAAACAGTAGCAACAGCAGCAATAGCAACAGCAGCAACATCTCTCCCTAACAGCACTAACAATAACAATAACGAACACGCTGTTGCTGCTCATTTGTTGCTGTTGTCTTTAGCTGTTGTGTGGTTTATTTGAAGTTGTTGTTGATTTTCTGCCATTGATGTTGCTGTTACTGTAGCTATTGCTGCTGCTGTTGTCGCTGCCGTTTTCTACAAATTTAAAACTTTCATTTTTAATGGAATTTTCTTGTCAAACGCAATGGCAGCGAGCTCCCTCGTTGCGTACATCAGCACCACTGGCGCATTTTCCTGATAATCCACTAATGTTATTTTATTTTGATTGTCACACACCCGCAAAAACAAAACACAAACGCGTTGGCACGTTGATTGCTGCTGCACAACTAAAAATATATTTACAGTACGAAATAAGACACGAAAAAGGGAATCGCAATCTCGTCTCAAAGAGAACATCCGAACATCGAGAAGTAGACCAAAGAAGTAGACTAAAAGACCTTTAAAAAAATATATTATATAACATGTCAATATCTAAAATCTACAAAAAATTCTAAATTGCACAAAACTTGTTCTTCAAACAAAAGGTTCTTATTTTAAAAGAAGTGAGTTCCAACATTTTAGAAACAAAAACAAAATGTTTGATTTTGAGGTCTTTTCGATAATAAAATAAGATTTTGTAATTTGTAAAATCTTATTTCATGGTTATATTTTAAGATCAGAAAGTTCTTAAAACTAATTTGAAATCTTATTTTGAATAAAAATATTTTTCTATCCTTATATATTTACTTGTATTTGCATTGCCAAGAAATATTTTGCAATAGAAAATAAAATGGCATGAAAAACAATTTTAAATAATAACCAAACAAAACTAGAAAAGTGACGCAACAAACGCATTAAGCAAGCTTTCAAAAATATACATTTATGTTATATTAAGTATAGCAAAAATATGAAAATAGGAAATACATTAAAAGAGAAAGAAGATTAGAAATTAAACCAAATATGATGAAACTTGCAATTCGAGAAAAATTCACCCTTTATTTAAAGTGAAAATTTTGCTTCTCTCTTCAAATTTTTACGCATTCTTCTCTGCATTGTTAAATATGAAACTTTAATTTTGCAATATTTGCCTGACTTGAGTAAATTGCGCAATTAGTTTATGCGAATTTCACTTAATAATTCCCATTTTCATCAACACTTTCAACAGCGGGCGAATGCGACACAAAGTGGCCAACAACAAGTGCAAATACACACACGAACACAACCGTAACACAAAAAAATAATAATAATAATGAAAATAGAGAAAAAAATACAAAAATGTTTGTCATATGACCTTTCATTGTTCTCACGTCGCTGCTGTCAGTGTCCATCGTCATCGTCCCTCCTGTCCATCTTTGTACACAGCGGTACACAGATATATATATATGGTATGTCTCCCTTGCTGACAACTCTCTTTCGCTGTCTTTCCCCTGTCATAACCATTGTTCCTCTTTGGGCCATCCCTTACCGTTGCAACTTTCAATTGGCTTTATTCATTTTTTTATTCCAAATGTTTTCCGCAACTTCTAGTGCATTTCATCTCTATTTTATTTCATTTTTTGCTACTGTTGGTATAAAACGTGGCAAGACTAGAAAAATCGAGCTGTCAACACACACATAACAAGTGCAAATTTGAGAAGCGAATGCGCTCAACTTTCAAGTACTTTGTCTCTTGAGTTTAAGTCGATCTACTAACATATGTTTGTCCTTATTTCATTTTGCAGCAGTTGAGCAAATTAAATCAAGACATACTTACATTATTATTGAATAAATTTAATAAACTAACTTACCAACGTAAAAACATCATGATACCAATGTATAATCAAGGTAATTCAAGAATAGAATAAAATTTTTGAAAATTCTTTAGTTTCAAACATTTATGCAATTTAAGCTGGCAAAGGTATCAGAGTTCAGAAAGATTGTCCAAACTGCTCACAGCAATAAAGTCCTTTAAAGTTCTGTGGCAATTACATCGGACATGAATTTCACTAGGTATTCGTATATCTCATCTAAGTATAAAATATTGAAAATATTGAATCACGTAATTCGTAAGAACTGATATTTCAATGTGCAAACCTGTAAACCTAGCTTACATTTATATGCATTATTATAAGTATTTAAAGCTGACATCCGAACGAAAAAAAAGGCATCTATGCATTTTTCTTGCAACTGGCAACATTTTCCTTCTCTCAATGCAGCATTTGTCAGGTAAATCGGTTGAATGTCTGTGCAGCCATGTGAATAAGGATTGTGTCTTTGAACGCAACCGCAGAGAATTCACTTCATTCATTTTGCTTATTTCGTTTTTATATATCCATCATTATGTGATATATTATGAATGCACCTGTACCTAAAAGGAAAAACTGACCCAAACACACAGCAAATCAAAAGTTTTGACTACTTTCGAATTAGGTGCAACAGTAACACAGTTCTCCATGACTTATTGTTACAGTTCCACACTAACATATGTATTTTATATATATAGTTACTATACAACTATATATTCTATGCTGCTGACTTAATGCTGTCGTTTGACGCGAATATATTGAACGCTTTATTGATTTAATTGGAAAACTTTTCGGTCAGTTTTGTGATACAAATGTTTTAGGTTCGTAGTCAAGGGAAATAGTTGCAGCACGTCAGTGCTGATCTGTTGTCAAACTGTGAATGTTCTTTATATTCAAATAATTCGGTTGGCTTAGCCTAAGTACATAATAGCGGAATGCCACTGCGTAGAAGAGCAGCTGCATATATATATATCTTATATACTATGTTCTGGAGAGAGAGTCTTATGGGCATATACATATATATATTGTAAGTGGTCAGCATGGGAATGCTGACTTAGCTTGAATGCTGTCTTAGTGTGCAACAGAGTGGGTGATCGTATTTAACATCCACTTGAGTTTGTTTATATATGCAATACAACTCAGTGTTGCTGTTTAGTTATTGGTACAGTGTACCCTTGATATATGCTACTACATACTACTATACCTCCCTCCTTTTGAAAAATAACGTTAAGAAGTTAAGTTATTTTCTATAAATTATATCATAATTGTAACATATTAGTATATATAATTATATGTATATTTAATATTAATGAATTAAAATGATTTATGATATTGAACAAAGAAAAAAAAAGTTTTTTTTTTTAAATTATTAAAATTCAAAAATATTTTATTTTCTTTTTTTTCTTTGGCTGATCAGACTTTTTATATTTGCTTTTTAGCCTATCTTTATGTACTACCTGTCGTTTCTTATTTCGTATTTTAATAGTTATGTTGTCATTTAATCCTATATCTAATACGTCGTAAGGACCTTTGTATCTATTATCTAACTTATGACCTGTTTCGTGCAGCAGCAATCAACGTGCCAACGCGTTTGTGTTTTGTTTTTTGCGGGTGTATGTGACAATCAAAATAAAATAACATTAGTGGATTATCAGGGAAAATGCGCCAGTGGTGCTGATGTACGCAACGAGGGAGCTCGCTGCCATTGCGTTTGACAAGAAAAATTCCATTAAAAATGAAAGTTTTAAATTTGTAGAAAACGGTAGCGACAACAGCAGCAGCAATAGCTACAGTAACAGCAACATCAATGGCAGAAAATCAACAACAACTTCAAATAAACCACACAACAGCTAAAGACAACAGCAACAAATGAGCAGCAACAGCGTGTTCGTTATTGTTATTGTTAGTGCTGTTAGGGAGAGATGTTGCTGCTGTTGCTATTGCTGCTGTTGCTACTGTTTTATAGCTGCTTACGGTTAAAACAGCGAACAGACTCACAACACTGATATCAAAGTTGCTAGGTAGCTCGCTTTAGCTTTAGCAATAGCTTTTGTAGTGCCGCACGAGCAGCTTTGTGGCGATTCACCAGTTGCGAGTGGTCATCTCTTCCTCTCGCACGTTGCGCTCTTCTTCTCGCTGTAGCACACTCCGCCCTCATAAGTCTTATGAATTCACTCCACCAGTACACTGGAGACTTACGTTTGGTAGCCCTTTTCGCGGCATTATGGCATCACAGGTCGATGTTAGTATGCGCGTCAAATTTATGGCCATTGTTTCTGCTTGATCAGCTGGATTCGCCAATCAATTACATAGCCTAGCATCTCCTTGTCAAGTTTCCTCGTGTCCCATGCTCGCCCTAGTTCCTCTCTACGAAGCCTGTGTGTCACTCTCGTCAGTTTAATGTTGACAAGGATCATCGCGTGGTCACTCAACGTCACGTCCTCTAGAACTTCCCAGGTAGCATTGGCTGCTAGAGACCTGCTCGCGAAAGTGACGTCAATGTACGATGATCCTCTGTCATTGTCAAAAGTCGGTTTAAGTCCGTCGTTGAGCAATGCTAAATCAAGCAGGCTCATTGCGTTGATCAGGGCTCGTCCTTTCCGATTTGATGCTCGGCTACCCCATTCAGTGGCCCAGGCATTAAAGTCCCCGCTATCACAACCGGGGTACTTTCTCTCGCATGGTGCACCAACGTGTCCAGCATCGCTTCGAATTGCTCATAGGAGTCGCTTGGGGAGCGTAGCAGCTGTAAAAGTGGACTCCCTTTAATTCACCGTGTGCGAACCCCCGCACGGGAGGGTCTGTACTTCTTCAGTCTGAGTTCCTGTGCAGCATTGGATTGCTGCCTTTCCCAAACTGTCTAGGATCACCCTGCATTCCCTACACTCGAGATATAGGGTTCACTGAGCAACATAATATCAATCTTCCGTTCCCGTTCGGTCTGTTGCAGAAGGCTCTGGGCAGCCGAACAGTGATTCACATTTAATTGTGCAATCCTAACGTGATCTTGCATGTTGCTTGCTCCTATCCTCCGATTGCTCTTGGGCAGCCTTCTTAAAGGTGGGGCAGGCAAACCCGCCAGTCGGGTGGTTCCTGTCCTTCCCATCACCGCAAATCAAGCATCTCGGCTTGATGTGCATCCCTTGCCCTCATAGGCCTATTATCTTGGGTTAGTCGGCACCTTGACCAGCCCACGGTAATAGTACCCTTTTCAGAACTGTGATCGCATCCTTAACATCTAGCATTACAGTCGCTGTTTGGGTCCCGTCCCGCATCCTCCTAAAACCTTTCACCTCAGGGCTAAAGATGCTCGGGAATTGGGCCGCTAGACATTGGAGTAGATCCCCGTGGTCGTTGCCTCATCAATGCCGCTGCATTTCAGTACAGTTCCTTGCATACCGGAACGTACAGTGACAATATTGTTGAGAGAGTCTGCAATGCCCACACCGTAAACAGCAGACAGATCGATCTACCTCCCTACAGTTACTTGCTTGATGCCCGTAGTTTAGACATTTGAAGCACCTCATAGGCCTATTATCTTGGGTTAGTCGGCACCTTGACCAGCCCACGGTAATAGTACCTTTTTAGAACTGTGATCGCATCCTTAACATCTAGCATTACAGTCGCTGTTTGGGTCCCGTCCCGCATCCTCCTAAAACCTTTCACCTCAGGGCTAAAGATGCTCGGAAATTGGGCCGCTAGACATTGGAGTAGATCCCCGTGGTCGTTGCCTCATCAATGCCGCTGCATTTCAGTACAGTTCCTTGCATACCGGAACGTACAGTGGCAATATTGTTGAGAGAGTCTGCAATGCCTTCTCGCATTTTGCTCACTCCACCATCTGCTTTGCCATCCAGTTCCAGGATCAGATCTCCCTTATGAGTCCTCCTGATTCTGCGAACGTGCTTGACAAATTCGTCCAGCCGCGGGTCACATTTCTTCCTGCATTGGCACTGTGGCTAGATGCTTTAGCAGCCTCTGCGTAGGTTGTGGCCTTGGGTGCGTTGGCTCCGGTCTTCTCGTTGGTCTTCCCGTTGGTGTCGCACTTGCTCCTTTGGGTTATCACTTTTGCTGTCTTCACGGCCTTAGCGGGTGGAGGGCTCTTCTTCTTTTGGGGCTGGCACTGTTTGGGTAGCGACGTTCGTGCCAGCAACATCCTTCGGTATACCCTTATGCAGCATCATCGCTGTATTATTGAGCGCAGCCAGCTCCGTTATAGCATCCTTGGACCCCTTGGTGACGTGTCGCTGCGTCTCGAAGGCTGTCACCAGTAGGCTGATTCTACTTTGCATTTCCTTTAAGATTTCGCTGAGGTCCGCGTTGTGCCGTGCTGTTGATAAGTCCAATGGGCGTGAGGGCGAGACCGGTGGGGACTTGCTTCCTGCCTTTGGGATCGACACGCTGATGTGATCTGAGGTCACGTTACTTGTAACATTATTTGCTAGAGAGGCCAAGTATGCCACCTCTTTAGCATTGCGGTCGCTGGATATCGACGGCCGGGGCCCGCTTGCTCACCCCTCACAGCCGCCGGTACTGGGCTTCCGACACCCTGCACCGTAATAGAAAATCCTTTACCACTCTCCATTAGGTTATAACTAACTGATTACATTTTATCCCTTCTGCCAGGGCACTCCCATAGATGAGACGGTGTAGCTAGCCGAAGAAAAACTAGCCGCCCAATATGGGACAGACGCTAACCAGTACGTCGCCCAATCTGGGTGATTTCTCACCGGCTGGCCCGCCTTCTCATCTTAGCCAGCCCCCATGTTGGCGACAAAGGGGCTGTTACCAGAGACGCCACGTGGAGGCGATGAGCTGCTTGAGTTCAGCCATGTATGGATCGCGCTGGGCCTTGCCATGTTAAAGCCAATCAGCAGCTTTACCATACTGGCATCCCCGTCCCCATTTCGATGTGTGTGTGTGTGTGTATGTGTGTGAGTATGTGTGTATGTTTGCTTTGGTTGTTTTGTCGAGACACAAATCGACGGCCATAAATGGAATGGGTGGTGGCGGTCAGTTTCATGGCAGTATCTTCTCTCTCCCTATTGTTATTGTCGTTGTCGTTGTCGTTGTCGACTCCATAACATACGCTCGCCGTAGTAGCTGTTTATAGTAGTTTTCAATAGTTTTGCGGTGCTCGGTGTGAAAAATATGTTACAATTTTTCCACTCGCACACAGCACAGGTATAACTTAAGTTTTAGTTTGCAGTGACATTGATTCATGGCTGGTTTATACACAATCCACAGTCAACTCTCGTTGCCCGCAAAACAAGTTTTGCTTAATTGCCCAAAGATTTTCGGCGATTTCTAATTGTGCAGTGTCTTCAAAATAGAACAAAGGCGACAGTCTGTGTAGCAGGTGGCTGCCGGTAGAAGTGAATTCATGTCCTTGTCCTTGCCATACAATTAATTCGCAACCACAGCGAAACAGGTGAAGGAAAGGCAAACCATTGACGTGCCAAGATGTCGACACTGACAATGATGACGAGGACGAAGACAATAATGACGATGACGATGATTGTGACTCTGACATGACTTGACTTGTGGTCGTTGCCACTTGCGGCAGCAATTGCTATAGCTGTTTAAGTCGCTGTTGCTGTTGCAATTTGCGCTAGAACCGGCAAACTGTTTTAGTAGCTAAGTGGAGCGGCAATTCACCGGCCTGTCAATATTGTCGTGTATCTTTTCTCGACAAAACATACACACACATAGTACTATATAAGATACACGAAATGCAGGCATTAGTAGACCCAAGCCCCAAGAATGAGAGCGAAGTCTCCTTTTTCTCTCTCTCTCTCTCTCTGTCTCTTGTTTGCGACACGAGAAATTTTGCCATTTAAAGTTTATTTTAATTAAGTAACTTATTTAATTACCTACTTATTGTTACTTATTGGTTGTAATACCAAATCAGGAGCTACAACCGGGCATAATAATTGTCGACAAAAACGCATTGATTCGTATTATAAATACAAATACTAAAGACGCCATAATAGAAGGCGCAAAGATCAAATGCGAATCATTGGAAGACTATGACAATTGTACAACACCATTAGAAAATGATAAGAGAACCAAAGAAATCTTTAAACAGTTGAGATTTCCTAAATAGTTTAATACGATATATTTGGTTTACAACAGAACCAATATCAGCTAACAATTTTACAAACAAAAACTCAGATTAGGAGATAAAACACCGGTCTATATAAAAACTATCATATGGCAGATAGCCAAAACCAGAAATCGCTAGACAAGTTAAGAAATTAATAGATGATGGAATGGTTGAACCATCAATGTCCGAATATAATAGTCCATTATTTTTGGTTCCAAAGAAACCACTTCCGAATTCAACGGAAAAAGATGGCGATTAGCAGTAGACTATCGTCAAATAAATAAGAAACTATTATCTGACAAATTTCCACTTCCAAGAATAGAACATATTCTTGATCAATTAGGAAGAGCAAAATATTTTTCATGTCTCGACCTAATGTCTGGATTCCACCAGATAGAACTAGAAAAAGTATAGAGAGCCAGCAGCTCATATCGCTTCACGCGACTACCATACGGACTGAAAGTAGCACCAAACTCTTTCCAACGTATGATGACACTTGCATTCTCTAGTCTTGAACCATCGCAAGCATTTCTATATATGGATGATTTAGTAGTAATAGGTTGTTCATAAAAACATATGCTGAAAAATTTAACAAATGTATTCGAGCTATGTAGGCAACATAATCTGAAACTACATCCTGGGAAATGTTCTTTCTTTATGAAAGAAGTCACATATTTGGGTCACAAATGTACCGATAAAGTTATACTCCCAGATGACACCAAATATGAAGTTATAGATAAATATCCTATACCAACAGATGCTGACAGTGCTAGACGTTTCGTAGCCTTCTGTAACTATTACAGACGTTTCATTAAAAATTACGCCACTTAACGAGGCTTTGTAAAAAGAATGTCCTATTCGTAATGGACAGCAGAATGCAATAGTGCATTCGAATATTTAAAAATGAATTAATGAAACCAACAATATAGCAGTACCCAGATTTCAGCAAAGAATTTTGCATAACAACCGATGCTAGTAAACACGCATGCGGAGAGGTACTTACATAAGACCACAATGGTCAACAACTTTCAGTGGCATACGCTTCAAGAAGGTTCACTCAGGGTGAAAGTAATAAGTCCACTACAGAACAAGAATTAGCGGGCATTCATTGGGCCATAAATCTCGACCATACATATATGGCAAGCATTTCATGGTAAAAGCGATCATAGACCATTGTCATACCTATTCTCTATGAAAAATCCGAGTTAGTTATCAAAAATCCGAGTTAAATCAATTCCTTCAAAAGCTTAATTCAAAAACCGGAATGCATAAAATAACAAAAATGCGAATATCACCAAGTGAACAAATATTCGAATTTGTATCACTAAATGAATTTAAAACAAAGGGCAATCGAGTACTCGAAAAGTAGAACTAGCTATTCTACAAAAGGTGATAATCATAGAAAAAACGACGAAGCTCAAATTAAGGAAATTTTGACAAAATTCCAAGATGATCCTATAGAAGGAGGCCACACGGGTATCGCGCGAACCCTGTCAAAAATCAAAAGATTTTATTAATGACTAAGACAATATCAAAATACGTAAAGACTTGTTTGAAATGCCAACAAGCCAAAACAACAACACACACCAAAACACCATTAACATTGACACCAACGCCAGCAACAGCATTTGATACCGTTTTAATTGATACCATTGGTCCATTACCGAAATCGGAAGACGGAATGAGTATGCAGTTACAATCATATGCGATCTACCTAAGTTTTAGTCACTATTCCAACACCGAATAAAAGTGTTAAAACAGTTGCAAAGGCTATATTCGAATCATTTGTATTGAAGTACGGTCCAATGAAGACGTTCATTACGGATCAAGGTACAGAATACAAAAATTCACTTATAAACGAATTATGCAAATATATGCATATAGAAAATCTAACATCTATCGCTCACCATCGTCAAACTCTAGGAACAATAGAAAGAATCCACCGAACTTTCAATGAATATATACGTTCATATATATCAGTTGACAAAAGTGATTGGGACATTTGGTTACCATATTTCACTTATTGTTTCAACACAACACCCTCAATAGTTCATGACTATTGCCCATATGAACTAGCAGATTACCCAGACAATTTAAAGATTTCAGTAAAATAAACAAGATAGACCCAATATACAAAGTAGAAGACTATTCCAAAGAACTAAAATGCAGCCTAGAAATGTCATACAATAGAGCTAGAAGAATGTTAGAAAAAGGAAAAGCAGATAGAAAATTTAGATACGATAAGAATATAAATAATTTTGATTTAAAAATAGGAGATAAAGTATTGCTTAAAAACGAAACAGGTCATAAGTTAGATAATAGATACGAAGGTCCTTACGACGTATTAGATATAGGATTAAATGACAACATAACTATTAAAATACGAAATAAGAAACGACAGGTAGTACATAAAGATAGGCTAAAAATCAAATATAAAAATGTCTGATCAGCCAAAAGAAAAAAAAAAGAAAATAAAATATGTTTGAATTTTAATAATTTAAAAAAAAACTTTTTATTCTCTTTTGTTCATTTAAAACTCAATATCATAAATCATTTTAATTCATTAATATTAAATATACATATAATTATATATACTAATATGTTACAATTATGATATAATTTATAGAAAATAACTTAACTTCTTAACGTTATTTTTCAAAAGGAGGGAGGTGTAGTATGTGCATATATCAAGGGTACACTGTACCAATAACTAAACAGCAACACTGAGTTGTATTGCATATATAAACAAACTCAAGTGGATGTTAAATACGATCACCCACTTCTGTTGCACACTAAGACAGCATTCAAGCTAAGTCAGCATAAAACAGTAGCAAAATAATGAAATAAAATAGAGATGAAATGCACTAGAAGTTGCGGAAAACATTTGGAATAAAAAATGAATAAAGCCAATTGAAAGTTGCAACGGTAAGGGATGGCCCAAAGAGGAACAATGGTTATGACAGGGGAAAGAGAGCGAAAGAGAGTTGTCAGCAAGGAGACATACCATATATATATATCTGTGTACCGCTGTGTACAAAGATGGACAGGAGGGACGATGACGATGGACACTGACAGCAGCGACGTGAGAACAATGAATGGTCATATGACAAACATTTTGTATTTTTTCTCTATTTTCATTATTATTATTATTTTTTTTTGTGTTACGGTTGTGTTCGTGTGTGTATTTGCACTTGTTGTTGGCCACTTTGTGTCGCATTCGCCCGCTGTTGAAAGTGTTGATGAAAATGGGAATTATTAAGTGAAATTCGCATAAACTAATTGCGCAATTTACTCAAGTCAGGCAAATATTGCAAAATTAAAGTTTCATATTTAACAATGCAGAGAAGAATGCGTAAAAATTTGAAGGCAAGAGAGAAGCAAAATTTTCACTTTAAATAAAGGGTGAATTTTTCTCGAATTGCAAGTTTCATCATATTTGGTTTAATTTCTAATCTTCTTTCTCTTTTAATGTATTTCCTATTTTCATATTTTTGCTATACTTAATATAACATAAATGTATATTTTTGAAAGCTTGCTTAATGCGTTTGTTGCGTCACTTTTCTAGTTTTGTTTGGTTATTATTTAAAATTGTTTTTCATGCCATTTTATTTTCTATTGCAAAATATTTCTTGGCAATGCAAATACAAGTAAATATATAAGGATAGAAAAATATTTTTATTCAAAATAAGATTTCAAATTAGTTTTAAGAACTTTCTGATCTTAAAATATAACCATGAAATAAGATTTTACAAATTACAAAAATCTTATTTTATTATCGAAAAGACCTCAAAATCAAACATTTTGTTTTTGTTTCTTAAAATGTTGGAACTCACTTCTTTTAAAATAAGAACCTTTTGTTTGAAGAACAAGTTTTGTGCAATTTAGAATTTTTGTAGATTTTAGATATTGACATGTTATATAATATATTTTTTTTAAAGGTCTTTTAGTCTACTTCTTTGGTCTACTTCTCGATGTTCGGATGTTCTCTTTGAGACGAGATTGCGATTCCCTTTTTCGTGTCTTATTTCGTACTGTAAATATATTTTTAGTTGTGCAGCAGCAATCAACGTGCCAACGCGTTTGTGTTTTGTTTTTGCGGGTGTATGTGACAATCAAAATAAAATAACATTAGTGGATTATCAGGAAAATGCGCCAGTGGTGCTGATGTACGCAACGAGGGAGCTCGCTGCCATTGCGTTTGACAAGAAAATTCCATTAAAAATGAAAGTTTTAAATTTGTAGAAAACGGCAGCGACAACAGCAGCAGCAATAGCTACAGTAACAGCAACATCAATGGCAGAAAATCAACAACAACTTCAAATAAACCACACAACAGCTAAAGACAACAGCAACAAATGAGCAGCAACAGCGTGTTCGTTATTGTTATTGTTAGTGCTGTTAGGGAGAGATGTTGCTGCTGTTGCTATTGCTGCTGTTGCTACTGTTTTTATAGCTGCTTACGGTTAAAACAGCGAACAGACTCACAACACTGATATCAAAGTTGCTAGGTAGCTCGCTTAACGGCCCAAAACCAAAAAAAAAAAATGCAAGGGAAAGAAAAGGAAGCAACACAAAAACAGAAAGAAAACAAAACAACAACCATAACCAGCAAGAAGACAAACAGAAACTGCCCGTCTTGTGCTAAATGACCACTCCATAAATTTTTATTTTTACTCAACTCAATCTCAAGCTTAATCTTATGTTGTTGCTGTTGTTGTTGCAGATGTTGCTGTTGCTGCTGTTGGTCAGTTTTATGACAGCCACTGTGGAAAGCACTTTTCTTCTGGGCTATGATTGAACAGAGTACAGAGAAGCAGCGGACGCTCACTTCAGCTCAGTTCAGTTCAGTTCTGTGCGCAGACCCAGTCCAAGTCCTGCTTAAGCCCTACAAAATTGTTTGTCTTCCATTCTGATAGGTAGCATCCAGTGGTATCCAAGCAGCTGACGAGTCGGAAAGCATGTAAATTGATTACATTGCCAGGTGGGAGTGAAGATAACAGCTACAGCGAATGGATGATTGGGTGCCAGCCAGCCAAGGGAGCCAGTCAGGAGTCAGTCAGTCAGGGCATTTGGTTTGGGGTAGATAGATAAGTAGTGAAGCGGCGACGGCGTCATCAAGTGGGACACAAATAAATTAAGGCATTGTCAGCGCAAGGCGACAACATTCTTATCCTTCGTCCTCATTCCATTGCATTCTATTTTCCCTTTTCTCGCGGTCATCGTCATCGTTGATATCGATTGTCGGTGTATATAGAAAGCAGCCGCTGATAAGCTGCAAATTCATTTTGACTGCGGCGCAATTTCAATTTGCCACTTCGATCCGCATTTCAATTTGCTGTAGGCGAAAACGAAATTAAGAAAAATCTTTCTTGCATTTGCATGCACCATGTTGAGGCAACACTTTTGCGTGACAGCATTATTTTCGATTGAAGGACATCAAAAGAGTGTGGTTCATTAGCGTATCAAACCAGTAAGAAAGCTACAGTCGAGTGTACTCGACTGTGAGATACCCGCTACCCATTTTGAATAAAAATAATATATTTTGCGGTATTATTCTCAAAATATACCAAATATACTGCAAAAATACTAAAAATATACCAAATGGTATATGTGGTATATCGATATAGTACCGCATTCAAAATATACCATAGACGGCACAATATACCAGATTTTCAGCCAAAGCAACTCAGACCCTAGTAAGTAGGCGTTTTTGCCCATACAAAAGTATTTCTTTAATTACTTCCACAATTTTTTCTGATCGCAACTAAATTCTCAGGGATCATAACTACTATAGTTATTATTGTATATACCAAAATTCGTAGCTCTAGCTCTAAAATTAGGCTTGTTAATTGATTTGCGGGGGCGGAAGTGGGCGTGGCAAAATTTGAAACAAACTTGATCTGCGTGCAAACATAACAAATGCTGTCGAAAAAAATTATAGCTCTATCTCTTATAGTCTCTGAGATCTAGGTGTTCATACGGACAGACGGACAGACGGACAGACGGACGGACGGACAGACGGCTGTATCGTCTCGGCTGTTGACGCTGATCAAGAAAATATATACTTTATAGGGTCGGAGATGCCTCCTTCTACCTGTTACATACATTTCCTGCCGGCACAAAGTTATAATACCCTTCTACCCTATGGGTAGCGGGTATAAAAATTAAGTATACGCAGAAGTTTGTAGGTAATTTTGTTATCACTTTGTAGTTTGCTTCTTCATGTAGATAAAGTTACAGCAAATATTAAATCATGATTGTTTTATTTTACTTGGAATATAATTTTACTAATATTTGCAACTTAAAATACAAGTAAGTTCTGTGTTGAGTAAGTATCAACAAATTAAAATAATATAATCAAGATTTGGTATAACATATAACAATAAATCATAATCAATAAATAAATAAGTTATTGTCTTTATTAAAACAAATAAATTTATATTCACAAAACAAAGGCATAACATATAGTTTGCGATATTTCAGAACTTTCATCGCTATTATATATGTATATATATATATATAGAATATCTTTATTTTATATCTATGAAAAAACTATCTGATGACTATACAACTGTGCATAAATGTTGGCATCTTCGAAGCCAACTACACACAATCATATTATGACGAGCCTACTTGGGTATTATAACAACTCTATTATGATGTTAGTTATTGTTTTTTTATTACTATTTCATCTCTGCCTCGACTTTGTACTTTAGAATATATAATTTTGAGCGAGGGGATCAGTCTTGATCGGTAAGCTGAATAAAACGAAAAGCAAAATTTCAGCCAAAGATTTTTTACTATCTGAATACAAATACCTTGTTATTTGCTTAAAATTTCATGTGAATTCTATAGACTCTACTCTAATTTTTAAATAACTAATTTTCCCGTTGCAATTTGTCCTGTGTACACAGGACAAAGCTCCAAATAAATAAGCTATTGTTTTTAATGAATAGTTAATGATTTGCAGCTACTTTTTATGTTTTTGCCTTGTAGCAAACAGTTACAAATTAACAGCCAATTCCATTAACCAAGAAGCTCCTTTCACTTACTTTTCCCATTCAATGTTGTTGTTGTTTTGCTGTGGCGAAAGTTAAAGATGAAAGTATTTATGAGCTCATTATATAATACTAACTGCTAATTTATTATCTCGATATATTAGATATATGTATAAATATATATATTTTTATACCCGCTACCCATAGGGTAGAAGGGTATTATAACTTTGTGCCGACAGGAAATGTATGTAACAGGTAGAAGGAGGCA
This sequence comes from Drosophila nasuta, assembly GCF_023558535.2. Lineage (NCBI taxonomy): Eukaryota > Metazoa > Arthropoda > Insecta > Diptera > Drosophilidae > Drosophila > Drosophila nasuta. The sequence goes on from NW_026869403.1 coordinate 475,336, forward strand.
TCTCCGACCCTATAAAGTATATATATTCTTGATCAGCGTCAACAGCCGAGACGATATAGCCATGTCCGTCTGTCCGTCTGTCCGTCTGTGTGTCTGTCCGACTGTAACTTTCTTACTTGTTTTTTTTTGGTTGGCGGCAGAGACAAAATCGTTTTCCTGTTTGGTTTCTTTCTTTTTCGTATGTCTTTTTCCTTTTATACCCGCTACCCATAGGGTAGAAGGGTATTATAACTTTGTACCGACAGGAAATGTATGTAACAGGTAGAAGGAGGCATCTCCGACCCTATAAAGTATATATATTCTTGATCAGCGTCAACAGCCGAGACGATCTAGCCATGTCCGTCTGTCCGTCTGTGTGTCTGTCCGTCTGTCCGTCTGTGTGTCTGTCCGTCCGTCCGTATGAACACCTAGATCTCAGAGACTATAAGAGATAGAGCTATAATTTTTTCGACAGCATTTGTTATGTTTGCACGCAGATCAAGTTTGTTTCAAATTTTTGCCACGCCCACTTCCGCCCCCGAAAATAAAAAATCGAATAACAAGCGTAATTTTTAAGCTAGAGTTACGAATTTTGGTACATACTATAATTACTATAGTAGTTATGTTTCTGGTTGCGATCAGATAAAAATTGTGGAAGTTATTAAAGAAATACTTTTGTATGGGCAAAAACGCCTACTTACTAGGGGTCTAAGTTGCTTTGGCCGACAATCTGGTACATTGTGCCGTCTATGGTATATTTTGAATGGTGTGCTGTATCGATATACCAAACATACCATTTGGTATATTTTTAGTATTTTTAGTATTTTCGGTATATTTTGAAAATAATACCGCAATATTTTGCCCTTTTAAAAATGGGTAGCGGGTATCTCACAGTCGAGCGCACTCGACTGTAACTTTCTTACTTGTTTTTTTGAATTGTGCCAAATGGACTTGCGTTGGCCATTTGAGTTCAGTTAGGCTGGCACGACTTGGCAGGACACAAAAGGACACCTTCAAGTTGCGGTCATTGTCGCGTTATCGTTGCTGGGCGTGGCTTGTGTGTGTGTGTGTGAGTGAGGAAAATCGTTGGTCCTTTTGTGAAAGCGAAAATAAAGAGCAACCTGCACTTCCTTGGGCTCACGAAAATTTGAAAACTTTTAATACTTTCCAGTCAGTAAGCGATAGATAGATAGAGTCAACGAGAGGGCGAGAGAGAGCGAGCAAGATAGCGAGAGTGGTGGGAGAGTTGAAGTGGAAGGAAGTGGCGAATGTTAACGTCAACTTTACGATATCAAGCCACAGGGCTCGTCGTGATTGCTGAGCAGCCGCAGCTGGCAATAGAACACTAACCACAACAACTACAACTGCAACTCGAGCTTCAGCAACGGATTTAAGGACTTAACAGTACATGCCAAAACTATGTGCACACATTGGCCAAAAACCAAAAATAACTTTAAGTGCCTTTAGCTAAACTTTAAATATACAAACTCGACAGTTACAGCAGGCAAAAAAATAAAATATATACATATATGCTATGGCAGAGATTACGGCAGACGAAAGGCAGCAGCAGCAACTGCAGCTGTTGGGCAGAGGACAACGGCTCGTTTGGCGTTATTGATTGTTGCACGAGCTTCTATAACGGACCATTGGGGCTTCCCATATTGATTGACCTGCTGACCTTTCCCCTTTTGCCTGGCGAATTTCACTGCCTAACGACATGATTGTGCTTCTAGTTCATATATATAGTATATACTTGTATAAGTAAGCAGCATTATTTGCACGCAATTCAATAATAAAATTTGCATACGCGTTGCGTTCTTCCCCTCTGCCATATAATCATACACTGAAGAAAAAAGTTATGAAATCAATATTTCATTCATAATGCTAAGAACTTTGGTCTTCATGATAGAAAACACTTCTTGAAGTACATTTGATAAAGACCCAAGTTCTCATTAATACGAGGAAACAAGTTCAAGTGTGCTACAGTCGAGTGTGCTCGAATGTGAGATACCTGCTACCTATTGTGAATATATGTAAAACAGAGCGGTATTAATTTAAACATATACCAAATGAATATACTGCAAAAACTATATCAAATCAATATACCGAAATAAACCAAATTAACATACTTCAAATATATCAAGCGCTACATTTGGTATATATGTAGATATATAACTTCATTAAAAATATTTCATATAATTCAAGATAGACCAGATTGTTAATCGTCTTCTTACATACTACTTATCGCCCTGTCTTTGAACCCAGCAAAAGCTCGTTTTACTGAGCTATGAAATCTAAATAAAACCTCTTAAAAGCTTCAACAAATTGGAAAGTTTTAAATATAGTTTTTTGGTCCTATTTGGAGAATTTGGAATTTTTCCAACTAATATTTTAAGAATTTAAGAATTGTCGTATTTTAAAAATACATTTTATAAGAGAAACGTGTTTGATTTTAGGAATTTTTTCAGTGTAGCTGTGTGCTCATTATGCTAGCTTGATCGTAATCCCTGCTTGCCGCATTGATTTGCACATTTGCAGCATGACTTCAGTGGCGTTTCGCCTCTGTTGCTTGCCACATTAATGCTGCCTTCGTGTCAATGTCAACAGCTACAGCTACGCACATTGGGCGATTTGGTCTCGCTAGCGGCATTTAATTAATAACTTCTAAACTAAAATAGATGTCTTCAGTCGGGTCTTTTCACTGATCAGAGAAAAATCATAGAATTTTTAAGTTAAATTTTTTTTTTAATTTTTATTTTATTTTTTTAATTTAAATTTAAATTTAAATTTTAATTTTAATTTAAAATTTTGTTGTACTTTTATTTTATTTGAACTTCAATTAACATATTTCATATATAAACTTTATCTAAAAAATGATGGGATGATGGAAAAAATGGGATGACTTCTGAGTGCAATACTAAAAAGATCTCTTTTTGGTACTAACACTGTGTCTAAAAAGTACCATAGTTTGAAGGCTAGCAGGTACTAGCAGTTAATATTACACACTGAATCCACTTGATTAAAGTAAGTTTGACTCCACGAAAGACAGGTGTACGCTAATCCGGACTCGTTGTTAATACACTGAATTACCCCTACGTTTTATGAGCTACACATTTATAGACCGGTCACAAACATTGATTTTTTTGAAAATACATACCTTGAATATAATAAAAATCCAAAACTTCTAACAAATTCACTAAAATTGTAAATTTTCGAGGAACTCGAAATCAATGCGTGAAAAAGAAAAGAATTTTCTAGAGCTCTTTGCAAAATCATATCGTGTGTTTGACCGTTCACAGCTGATGATCAGTTGATCGTAGAGCTTTTAAAAATCTAATCAAAGCATCTGCTATCGATATGTGAAAAATATTAACGGTTTTAAATTTGAAAATCTGTGCTACGGCAGCGGCAGCCATTGGCGGTTTTGCTAGCAGCGTTCAATTTGATGAGCTGCCGCAAGTTGCAAGTGCAATAACAGCAGCAGCAACAGGGCGACGAGCTGGTTTAAAATGTATCTATAAGCTACTTTAGAAAATTATGTATCTAGCATATATGTAGAGTAACTCTCTGTATATCCTTAGATTCAATTTATACAATCTTTATTTACTTTATATTATTATGTGCAGCTGACATAATTAATTTTCTGTTAATTGTTTCTGATTTTTAAGTTGCCCAGTTAGGTAACAGTGCACCTATCCTTGTTATCATTTCGTTATAATTTTAATAAAAAAAAAAGGAGTAACTCTCAGTCGACCTGCCTTTGTCTTCATAGCTGAGCTTGCTTATTAGTTTATGATTGGTTAGTACCACAGGCGCAGTTGCTGTTTCTGTTGCTGTGGCTTTACATCAATTGGTATTACTTCCGTTGACATTATTTCCAGTTGCCGCCTTTTTGCTGTCAACTCAGTCAATCCTTGAGGTGACCCGAGCTCTTCATTAGCTATCGCGATAGAGTCAACTTTGCTTGCGGCTTGTGGCAATGTCTCAGCGTCTCAAACTGCTTCAAATTACGTCACAGATTTATTTGTATTAGATTTTCAGGTATATACATCGCATCTGCAACTATTTCAACTCCATTGGCTGGCATCTCATTCAGCTCTGTTGCTCTCTCTTTCTGTGTGTGTGTGTGTGCGGCTTTATTATTGTGTTCTGTGCCAATTTCCGTTTGGCGACAAATGCGTTTTGTTAATAAAATGTCAAAAGGATTTTCGTTCTGCCGCGCAAACGACCAAAAATTCGGGAGTGGGTGTGTGCTATCAAAGTGTTCTTGTGCCTTGCGGGGGCTGAAAGCGAAAGAGGGAACCAGCGAGCTGTCATGCTCGCATTTTATCAATGTGTCACATTTACATGCACACACACACTCTCAGAGAAAGTGTAGTATTTGATTAAAAGTAAAAGCTTGCTACAGATTTAGGCAAATGGCAAAACAGCTGCGGCGCGGGAATGAATTTTCAGTTTCAGTCGCATCTCTTTCTCTCTATATATTGCATATACTTAAGTTCGATTTGGATAAAACACCCGCCACGCCCCACACATTGTCATTGCTGCTGCTGCTGCTGCTGTTTGTGGCACATTTATAGCCAAACGCATTTGCATGTAAATTATTGCATTTGCCCCAAACTCTCTCTCTCGCTCTCTCTCTATATATATTCTGCCCCTTCAACCTCTTCAAAATACTTAAGTGCCGTCATCGCAAAAGGCTGGCATTGGAATTATTACATTGTCCATAGCCATCAATTGGGGTTTGAGTACGCAAATACTCTTCCTACTTTGGCGAAATTCCTTTCGCCAGAATAACTCAATTGACATCTCTTTTTGTGTGGTAAGGTTAAGTTTAAGTGTGTTGCATTTGTCATTCTTACAGCTTGATGCATGTGACCCCATTGACCCCCGGTGGAGACTGCAAAATTTGCAAAGGTTCACATTAAATCTTTATTTGATTGTCAATATCCATATCCAAATTCAATAAAAATATAGATTTAATTTTAAATATATATTTATAATGAATTTTCGCATCTAACCACATCGACTGCACAGACAAAAAGGGAGTTAAGATCAAGTGTGACCATACAACTAAGTAAAGGATATTTAAAACTTAACACTGTCACTTTTGTTTTGCTAACTATGTATGATATATATAATATGGACATACTTACAACCACCTTTAATGCAGTTCATTAAAGAAACCAACAGACTATACAACACTACAAGTTTTATAATTTTCACAAATCGTTTAGTATCTTAACCTAATTTCTTAAATTTGACTATGTTTCACAAAATTCATATCATTTATCATTAAAGTTCATGATTAAGATATCCTGTGTATTTAATAAGTTCCAAGTTTTGCATCGAAGTCCATCTAGCTACCAATGAATAATAATAAAATTCCTTATTTAAAATATGTATGAAACAATCAAATAAAATAAAATAAAATAAAAATATTTACAAAATAAATACAAATTTCTTGTATCTATTTTACAGCTTAAAGAATTTTGTTTAGAGTTATTCGCTACGTGATAAAGTTAAAATAAGTTTAGTCTTTTTACAAAATGAACCAACTTCTTTTCATGCTATTCAAGCAGTAATTCATCTGCTTTCTTTTTATTTATTTATTAATTTATATAATATATTATTACTGAATTAACTTTAGCTTAAAGTAGTGCTAACAGCACAATTCTCTGGCTATTTGCTCTTAAAAATTAACCGAAGAAGATAATTTAAACTTTCCTGCCGATCAAATAATAATAAATCTTGTACGGACACAAAATTGCAATTTTCATAAATGTTGACTGTATGTCGTATTAGTTTGTCTCCATGTTTTATTTGGGGGCTGTTTAAATTGTATGTGTGTGTGTGTTCTCTGTATCTGAGCATTCCATTTATTTATGGCTCTCGATTGGCCACAAATGTAAATGAAAATGCATAAATTTAGATATACTAATCGAAGATTTGTTTGCCTCTTCGAATACACAAACACACACACACAACTCGTATTCGCAGTCCGTCTTGTTTGTACCTTGCCAATTTTAAGGCGTTGATAGTTTCATAAGAAATATGCACAAAATGCCAGCGTATAAAGTATATATGAGCACTCGATGCTTTTCGCTCACGCGTAAGAAAGCACACAAGATCCAGTGCGCTCAACTTCTCTCTCTCCTACAACTCTCAACCGCAGAGCCGAGCTTTGCAAGGGCTCGGCGCTAGATATGCAAAATGCCAGTATCGATCTACGTTTGTTCAATAGCGGTCACCCCAATAACCCTTCTCTCTGTGAGTTTTGTAAGTAAAAGTTTAAATATACATATGTATGAAATATAAAACGCGAGTGTTTTTATTTAATTACGGGAAAGGGAAATCTGGAAACTATCTGCGCCGCCACAACAAGCACATTACAATAAGTCTAACAAGCAATTCAGAAGGGAAGATTCTTGATGGTCCGGGTCGGGTTTCAATTCTAGGACTGAAGAGGAGATTCGCAGTCGTGAAAAATATTCTGCGTACTACTAGAGTATGCTTTCGCTCATGGCCTTGACTAACCAGCTCTGCTTCCCCTAAAATGCACATACGCTTTTAACTCACTTGGTACTGCTTACGCTGCACATGCGCTGTTAGCTCGTTTAGTTCTGCTAACGTTGCACATGGGCTGTTAGCTTTCTGAGTTCTGGTAACTAGGCACAGCTGGGTCTGCTCGAGTGACCGAAAGGCTCCGGTATATACAATTGTTGTTTGTTTATTAACTCCTGTACTGTTTGATATAAAATGTATTGGTTATAGTGAATGAGTTTTTATACCCGCTACCCATAGGGTAGAAGGGTATTATAACTTTGTGCCGGCAGGAAATGTATGTAACAGGTAGAACGAGGCATCTCCGACCCTATAAAGTATATATATTCTTGATCAGCGTCAACAGCCGAGACGATGTCCGTCTGTCCGTCTGTCCGTATGAACACCTAGATCTCAGAGACTATAAGAGATAGAGCTATAATTTTTTCGACAGCATTTGTTATGTTTGCACGCAGATCAAGTTTGTTTCAATTTTTGCCACGCCCACTTCCGCGCCCCCAAATTAAATCAAAAAGTTTTATTATATACAATAATTACTATAGTAGTTATGATTCCTGTCGAAGTTATTAAAGAAATACTTTTGTATGGGCAAAAACGCCTACTTACTAGGGGTCTCAGTTGTTTTGGCTGACCATCTGGTATATTGTGCCGTCTATGGTATATTTTGAATGCGGTACTATATCGATATACCAAATATACCATTTGGTATATTTTTAGTATTTTGCAATATATTCGGTATATTTTGAGAAAAATACCGCAAAATATAATTCTTTTATTCAAAATGTGTAGCGGGTATCCCACACCGATTTTAGTAAGGCTTTTGACTCAGTCAATCATCACCTCTTACTGTATAAACTTAATATTTTATGGTTCCTCATAGACTAATAAGTGGATGGCTTTGTATCTAAATGTGTCCAAGTTACTTCTGGTCATTTGGGTTCTCTATTGTTCACTTTGTTCATAAATAGTCTTCCTTCTGTTATAGAGCATTCCCGTATACTCATGTACGCTGACAACGTTAAGCTTTGCCTGACATTTAACGATAGTCTTGCGAGTTCTCTGTTGCAATGTGACCTTAATCGTCTAGAATCTTTATGCAGAGTAAATATGTTACATCTCAATTTAAATAAATGTAAGCTTATGATCTTCTGTAGGGGTTATTCGCACGTAAAAACTATGTTTTATGTGATGGTCCTTTAGAACGGATTGAGTCGGTGAATGACATTTTATTTCTACTTGATGCAAAACTAAAATTTGATAAACATATTCTGTCTGTTGTAAGTAGGGCCATGTGTGTACTAGGATTTATAAAACGGTTCGGTAATCTGGTTCGTCCTATCATTGAGTACGGATTTCCAGTCTGGAATCCCCAGTATAGGGTTTATCAAGATAGGATTGAGTCGGTGCAGAAACAATTTTTATATTTGCTCTTCGTAGTTTAAAATGGAACAATAATATTAGATTACCATCTTATCGCAGTAGTCTTTTTATTACTAATGTGATAAAAATGTTTTAAGTTCGTAGTCAAGGAAAATAGTTGCAGCACGTCAGTGCTGATCTGTTGTCAAACTGTGAATGTTCTTTTATTCAAATAATTCGGTTGGCTTAGCCTAAGTACATAATGGTAGAATGCCACTGCGTAGAAGAGCAGCTGCATATATATATATATCTTATATACTATGTTATGGAGAGAGAGTTTTATGGGCATATACATATATATATTGTAAGTGGTCAGCATGGGAATGCAGACATGTCTTGAATGCTGTCTTAGAGTGCAGCAGAAGTGGGTGATCGTATTTCGCGTCCACTTGAGTTTGTTTATTTATGCAATACGACTAAGTGTTGCTGCTTAGCTATTGGTACAGTGTACCCTCGATATATGCACATACTACACCTCCCTCCTTTTGAAAAATAACGTTAAGAAGTGAAGTTATTTTCTATAAATTATATCATAATTGTAACATATTAGTGAATATAATATTAATGAATTAAAATGATTTCTGATATTGAGTTTTAAATGAACAAAAAGAAATAAAATTTTTTTTTTTAAATTATTAAAATTCAAACATATTTATGTCTTTACATATATTTTTTTTTTTTTGGCTGATCAGACCTTTTTTTTTGTTCTATATTTGCTTTTTATTTATTTATTTATTTATTTATTTATTTGCTTCTTTATGTACTACCTGTTGTTTCTTATTTTGTATTTTAATAGTTATGTTGTCATTTAATCCTATATCTAATACGTCGTATCTATTATCTAACTTATGACCTGTTTCGTTTTTAAGCAATACTTTATCTCCTATTTTTAAATCAAAATTATTTATGTTCTTATCGTATCTTAATTTTCTATCTGCTTTTGCTTTTTCTAACATTCTTCTAGCTCTATTGTATGACATTTCTAGTCTGCATTTTAGTTCTTTGGAATAGTCTTCAATGTTGTATATTGGGTCTATCTTGTTTATTTTACTGAAATCTTTAAATTGTCTGGGTATTCTGTACCTTGATCATTAATGAACGTCTTCATTGGACCGTACTTCAATACAAATGATTCGAATATAGCCTTTGCAACTGTTTGAGCACTTTTATTCGGAGTTGGAATAGTGACTAAAACTTAGTTAGATCGCATATGATTGTAACTGCATACTCATTTCCGTCTTCCGATTTCGGTAATGGACCAATGGTATCAATTAAAACGGTATCAAATGCTGTTGCTGGCGTTGGTGTCAATGTTAATGGTGTTTTGGTATGTGTTGTTGTTTAGGCTTGTTGGCATTTCAAACAAGTCTTTACATACTTTGATATTGTCTTAGTCATTTGTGGCCAATAATAAAATCTTTTGATTTTTGACAGGGTTCGCGCAATACCCGTGTGGCCTCCTTCTATAGGATCATCATGGAATTTTGTCAAAATTTCTTTAATTTGAGCTTCATTGTTTTTTCTATGATTATCACCTTTTGTAGAATAGCTAGTTCTACTTTTTCGAGTACTCGTTTGCCTTTTGTTTTAAATTCATTTAGTGATACAAATTCGAATATTTGTTCACTTGGTGATATTCGCAATTTTGTTATTTTATGCATTCCGGCTTTTGAAATAAGCCTTTGAAAGAATTGATTTAGATCAAATGTTTCATTGGAATACAAGTCATTAACATCAAAGCGTGAAACAATTGTTTTCCTCGTTTGAATAAACACTTGTGTTTATCTATTTTGATTAGAACATGTTTCTTTGTGTCATTATTGTTGACAACTTCATAGACTTTGGGCTTTTCTATTATTTGCCCATTTACATTTTTGTTTTGACCTTGGTATCTTCTTTGCAGGAATTTTCCTGTGCAGCTTTTGATCTAGTCGTTACTTTTAGTATTTCTCTGTTAATTGTTTTCAATTTATTTATTGTTATGCGTGACAAGGCGTCCGCAATATGGTTATCTTTCCTTAAGATATTCTACTGTAAAGTCATACTCTTCTAAGTCCAGCCTCATGCGAGTGAGTTTGGAACTCGGATTTTTCATAGAGAATAGGTATGACAATAGTCTATGATCGCTTTTACCATAAAATGCTTGCCATATATATGGTCGAAAATGATTTATGGCCCAATGAATGGCCGCTAATTCTTGTTCTGTAGTGGACTTATTACTTTCACCTTGAGTGAACATTCTTGAAGCGTATGCCACTGGAAGTTGTTGACCGTTGTGGTCTTGTGTAAGTACCGCTCCGCATGCGTGTTTACTAGCATCGGTTGTTATGCAAAATTCTTTGCTGAAATCTGGATACTGCAATATTGTTGGTTTCATTAATTCATTTTTTAAATATTCGAATGCATTCTGCTGTCCATTCGAATTGGACATTCTTTTACAAAGCCTCGTTAAGTGGCGTGAGTGATCAGAAAAATTTTTAATGAAACGTCTGTAATAGTTACAGAAGGCTACGAAACGTCTAGCGCTGTCAGCATCTGTTGGTATAGGATATTTTTCTATAACTTCATATTTAGTGTCATCTGGGAGTATACCTTTATCGGTACATTTGTGACCCAAATATGTGACTTCTTTCATAAAGAAAGAACATTTCCCAGGATGTAGTTTCAGATTATGTTGCCTACATAGCTCGAATACATTTGTTGAATTTTTGAGCATATGTTTTTCTGAACAACCTATTACTACTAAATCATCCATATATAGAAATGCTTGCGATGGTTCAAGACCAGAGAATGCAAGTGTCATCATACGTTGGAAAGAGTTTGGTGCTACTTTCAGTCCGTATGGTAGTCGCGTGAAGCGATATGAGCCGTTGGCTGTTGAAAATGATGTTATATCTCTATACTTTTTCTAGTTCTATCTGGTGGAATCCAGACATTAGGTCGAGACATGAAAAATATTTTGCTCTTCCTAATTGATCAAGAATATCTTCTATTCTTGGAAGTGGAAATTTGTCTGACAATAGTTTCTTATTTATTTGACGATAGTCTACTGCTAATCGCCATCTTTTTTCCGTTGAATTCGGAAGCGGTTTCTTTGGAACCAAAAGTAATGGACTATTATATTCGGACATTGATGGTTCAACAATTCCATCATCTATTAATTTTTAACTTGTCTAGCGATTTCTGGTTTTGACTATCTGCCATACGATAGTTTTTATATAGACCGGTGTTTTATCTCCTAATCTGAGTTTTGTTTGTAAAATTGTTAGCTGATATTGGTTCTGTTTCTAAACCAAATATATCGCTAAATTCGGTGCATAAATTAGTTAGTACTGTATTAAACTGTTTAGGAAATCTCAACTGTTTAAAGATTTCTTTGGTTCTATTATCATTTTCTAATGGTGTTGTACAAATGTCATAGTCTTCCAATGATTCGCATTTGATCTTTTGCGCCTTCTATTATGGCGTCTTTAGTATTTGTATTTATAATACGAATCAATGCGTTTTCGCTATCGACAATTGTACTTGCTATTATTATGCCCGATTGTAGCTCCTGATTTGGTATTACAACCGTTTTTCGCTAGTGAGTAATTTGACTTGTCTAATTACTTCGCATCTAGCTGGCAATAATAATGTGTTGGAATCTAAGTTGTGTAAAATTGGAATGTTTATATGTCTATGGAAGTTATTGGGTCTTATTATGAACCAGTCTTGATTGCTTTGAAATTCTAATATGCAATTGTATTTTTTAATGAAATCTAAACCGATTATGCCATCGCATGGTACCGGAAAATTCTCGGGTACTACATGAAATTCATGTGATATTAGAACATCCTGAATGGGTAGGTCAAGATCGATTGCTCCTATAGACTGTATGGTTCCTTCTCCAATACCTGTAATATTTGATATATTACTGTAATTTAAGTTGCTATATTCATTTGCTTTGTCTTTTAGCAATGAAATGTCTGCACCTGTGTCTATTAATAATGTAAGAACTGTGTTTGTTTTGTAGTTTTTTGCTTTAATGAAAATACTCAGATTTAGGTTCAATTTAAACACCTTTACTGCTGATTGCTTAAGGGGTTTGGCTGTTTTCCGATTGTACATTACGCACATTTCGGTTGTTATTCTCATTTTGATGTTGATTGTTATTTTGGCTTTGGTTACCCCTTCGGTTACCTCCGCCTCTGTTATTGCCACGGCCGCTTCCGCGACCTCTGTTATTATTGTTGTTACCATTCTGGTTGTAATTATTTCTGCCTCTACCGCGGTAGTTGGCATTATAATTACCTCGTCTATTATTCCCATTGTAGAATAAGACGGTGTTGGCATTGCCGGTCATTTCTGTACTGCAATGTATATATTTTTCCATTGCATCGTTGAATGTACTGAATGTACCTGCTGTTAAGATCATTTTAGTGACTCATTGGCACAGTTTTTGATCATTGCCGATATCGACTCTTTTGTCGCGAATTTGTCGGCATTATCGGCGTCTAATCCACCGTCTATGTAAGCTGCTTCGAGCTGCTTACGCATGTTGTCTATTTCGGTAGCGTACTGGGACGCGGTTTTGCCTTTTTGTTGGGCATTCATTAACTTGGCTGTTATAACGTCAGGTGATTCTCCTTTTACGTTTGCCTGCAATATGTTAATTATTGCTTGTATTGATGTCGCATGTTCGACTTTATACGTCAATGGTCCAATAATTTTGGTCTTGATGACCTCTACGGCTAAAGCTTCCTGATCTCCTTTAGTTAGATTCGTCAACTTTAATGCTGTCACAAACCTGTTTAGATGGAGCTTCTTATCATCGAATTCAGGTATTGTGGCGGATACCTGTTTAAGGTATGCTCTCTGAGCTTCCACTGTATTGGCCATGTTTATATTTGTCTTTTCTCTTCTATAGACTCGATATCGCTTTCGATATCCCAATCCTCTTGCGGTTGTGACTCGTCCCGTTCTTTTAGCTGGCTTTCGTCGAATTCCGCTATTTTGGATATTTCGGTTGGTACTTCTATTATAATACTGTGTCTAACACTAGTATTATGTAGTCTTTTACCGAATGAACTGAGGACTTTTAAGCATTGAGCTTTATGTTCTTCAGTGAGTTTTTCTCTGTTCTTTAATATAAGGTTTTGTAGCGCGTTGTATTGTGTTATCAATACCTTTATGTGATAAATAAGCGTCTGAGTTTTTATCAGAGCGCTTTTGTTAATGCATTTATATGATTTATCAAAAGCATCTCTAATATTGTTTATGGCTTTTGCTAGATTTAGCCATTCCATGTATGTACATTTTAGCGATGTAATCGCACCTGTACCCCTGTGGTATGGTCTGTACTATGATGGTCTGTACTAGGAGGTACCTGATGGTCACGTACGATAGTATTTTTTATATTTTGTCTAAATCGTTGGCTCGACCCATGTAAGTCTTTCTCAACGATCTTTTATGAAGAAGATATATCTTCAGTACTAGGTTAAAAGCTGATATTATTACTAAAATCAAAAGTAGCACGTACAGTCCGTCTAAGTGTGGAGTTGTATCCACTACTTCTACTGTATTTACAACATTTGCGGTGTTACCGTCCGCTTTTGACTTGGTGCCCCCATTGTGAGCCAAATTTTAGTTAACGATATAGATAGATCTAGATTAGATAAAAACATAGATATATCTTGAATAATTGACAATTATTATCTTCCTTTGTTTAGTTCATATTAAAACTCTATACCGTTTCCCCAATTAATGAATGAATTCATTATACTCAGTTTACATAAATTGCAAATATGCAAGTTTACGATGTTTTCTACTTATATTAAGTTTAAGACTGAGTATAATGTGTTAGTTGTGAATATGGGCCCTATTACGTTAGTAATTGTTGTTTTGTTGTTGCAGCGGAAATCGCATCGGCAACATTAATAATATTTGGGGCGGTTGGGGCTATGGCTTTTAAAAGCAGCTCGCCGCTTTACTTCGCACCGCGAAGTTGAATGTTGATGGCTGCAAGGCGCTCCTTGTAGCGCTGTCGGTCTTCCCGTTGGTTGCCGTCTTCAGCATCTCGTTGTTCAGTCTTCTTAAGCTGAGCAATTTTACCCGGCGGCCACCTCGCTTCTTCTTAGGTGGCTGCTCCCTCGCTGCTGTCGGATCTGCCTCTATTGCCTCTTTAAGTCTTGGCTGGTCCTTTGCTCGACAGGAGCAGGGTGTTGAAACGTCGGCCTGGTGGTCATTCGCTATTGTAGCTCATCTGCTACTCCTTCGTTGCTATAGTGTGCGGACGTGCATACCATAGTTTTGTTAACTTTTTTTCTTACTTGAGTCGACTACGTTATTTCGTTTTTATGGACTGCCCGACTTTTTGTTTGTTTCATTTTTTTTTAACTTATGATTTTTGTATTGTGTGTTTTCATCATTTCACTGCAGCAAGATAATTGTTGAATTGATAAACGTTTATATCATTATTTGTCTTTTGATTATATCGCCATTATTTTTTGGGTTGTTTTTGTTTTAAAAAAAAACTATCCGAAGAGCCTTAGCTCTTTTGTCACGGTCGCCATGTGATAAAAATGTTTTAAGTTCGTAGTCAAGGAAAATAGTTGCAGCACGTCAGTGCTGATCTGTTGTCAAACTGTGAATGTTCTTTTATTCAAATAATTCGGTTGGCTTAGCCTAAGTACATAATGGTAGAATGCCACTGCGTAGAAGAGCAGTTGCATATATATATATATATCTTATATACTATGTTCTGGAGAGAGAGTCTTATGGGCATATACATATATATATTGTAAGTGGTCAGCATGGGAATGCTGACATATCTTAAATGCTGTCTTAGAGTAAAGCAGAAGTGGGTGATCGTATTTCGCGTCCACTTGAGTTTGTTTATTTATGCAATACGACTAAGTGTTGCTGCTTAGCTATTGGTACAGTGTACCCTCGATATATGCACATACTACACTAAACCTTCCTTCTCTTTCTGACCGTAGAACTATGTAAGGTGATGTTTTCGTACAGAGACTAAGTAATGGTGAAATAGACTCTTTGGAGCTGTTAAATCAAATTAGGATCACTAGGAATTTTCTTCCTCTTCTCAATTCACGTAGAACTACTTGCTTTACTTGTCATAATCCCTTCCGCATTCTGTGTGTGAATTATAATAATCTCAATAACGTAGTTTGCTCCAGTAAATCTATTCCTCTGCTTAAAACCTTTTTATTAGCATATTTATCGAGTGTTAAATTGTTTTTATCTTCTTATGCATATATCCTAACATATTTTGCTTCCTTATTAATATAATATTACTAGTGTATTTAATTTGCTGTCCAGCGTCTTTTAATATAAATTCGCGGTTTTCGATTAATGCATGCTGTTCACAAATTTATTTGCTTTGTATCGCTGGGCCACTTAATGGCATTGCCACTAGTACCTCAGCGTCTAAATAAATAAATAAATAAATAAATATTGCAGTTTGCAGCTATCAAACGGATGCATATGTTACTTACATATATACTTCTCTGCCATTAAGCATCAAGCGCACTTGTTGCGTGGCCAGCAATCACACCCAGGCAGCATTGATCTCGATGAACAGCAGCAGCAGATACCTTAGAGGAAGCAGCAGACACCACGGAGGAATCATTAGCCATTACACGGAGTAATCTATTACTCATAAGCCATTAAACACATGCTGGCGCACAGTGGGCGATTTGGTCTCGCTAGCGGCATTTAATTAATAACTTCTAAACTAAAATAGATGTCTTCAGTCGGGTTTTTACACTGATCATAGAATTTTTTAAGTTCAAATTTTTTTTTAATTTTTATTTTATTTTTTTTCATTTAAAAAATTTTTTTAATTTAAAATTTTGTTGTACTTTTATTTTATTTAAACTGCAATTAACATATTTCATATATAAACTTTATCTAAAAATGATGGGATGATGGAAAAAATGGGATGACTTCTGAGTGCAATATTAAAAAGATCCCTTTTTGGTACTAACACTGTGTCTAAAAGTACCATAGTTTGAAGGCTAGCAGGTACTAGCAGTTAATATTACACATTTTGGACGCCACTGATTCACACTTTCGGCTAATAAAAGAGTTAGACTGAATCCACTTGAATAAAGTAAGTTCGACTCCACGAAAGACAGGTGTACGCTAATCCGGACTCGTTGTTAATACACTGAATTACCCCTACGTTTTATGAGCTACACATTTATAGACCGGTCACAAACATTGATTTTTTAAAATACATACCTTGAATATAATAAAAACCAAACTTCTAACAAATTCACTAAAATTGTAAATTTCCGAGGAACTCGAAATCAATGCGTGAAAAAGAAAGAATTTTCTAGAGCTCTTTGCAAAATCATATCGTGTGTTTGACCGTTCACAGCTGATGATCAGTTGATCGTAGAGCTTTTAAAAATCTAATCAAAGCTTCTGCTATCGATATGTGAAAAAATATTAACGGTTTTTAAATTTGAAAATTTGAATTAAATGCCGCTAGCGAGACCAAATCGCCCACTGTGCGTTTGTTGGCAACTCCCTTTGCAAAGTTGTTGCCACGCCTTTTTGGCGCGGGGAATCTGCAGTTGCAGATCAGTTGGTGTGCTGTACAGTGGTCGTTGCCACTGATTACACACACAATATCCTTGTAAAACCAACAAGAAGGCCAAAGAAAGTAAAAAATGCACTTTAAATAGTGCGCACTCCCGAACAACACCAATAATAATTATATTTAATATTGTGACGGATGTCGTCAGATTTATTTTTAATATTTTGCTGCGGCACACTTTATCTCTGTAACTTTTGCATTAAAAGAGATGGTCTAGCCTAGATTAAGTATGGATATCGATATGGTTTGATTAATCTAAGTTCGATATCGATATTGTTTAATACGATACTAATGTGAATGCAAAAGTGATCCTGCCAACTCACTGCAAATATTCGATTAATAATTAATAATATACTAACATCTGTTGGCGAGTGCATCAATCATCGAATGCAGATGTTATCGCGCGCAGCTGTTAGCTTGCACAACAGTCGCGTCGCAAATATTGATACCGCCATACAATTTAAATTCAAATTGCAAATTAACGGACATTGCTCACCCCTACAAAATGCTGTCGAAAAAATTATGGTTCTATCTCTTATAGTCTCTGAGATCTAGGAGTTCATACGGACGGACGGACAGTCACACAGACGGACAGACGGACATGGCTAGATCGTCTCGGCTGTTGACGCTGGTCAAGAATATATATACTTTATAGGGTCGGAGATGCCTCCTTCTACCTGTTACATACATTTCCTGTCGGCACAAAGTTATAATACCCTTCTACCCTATGGGTAGCGGGTATAAACACTAGATTTTATACGGAAATCTTGGGCGCGAAGGAATGAAGAAAATATGAATGAAATTCATTTTACAATTTTAAAACCTTTATAAATACATAAGTAAATGCTGTAGGAGTTTCTAATAGCATTTTTAACAGCATACAATAATACTTATAGTTTTTGATTCCGTAAATTTATAGAAGTTATTTAAGAAATACTTTTGTATGAGCATAAACAACTTCTTACTACGTGCTTTTTGGACTCTTTGGTATATTTTGAATGCAGTACTGTTGCAAAATACCTAAACCTGCCTTTGGTATATTTGCAGTAGTTTTGTGGAATATTAATTTGCTACATTCTAAATTTAATACCGCATTATTTTGCTTTTATTCAAAGTGGGTTGCGGGTATCTCACAGTCGACCATACTCAACTATAGCTTTCTTACCTGATTTAATTATGAATGACTCTATTCAGTTAATCATAAATATTATGTAGTTATCTATTTATTAAACTAAATTCAGTATTAAGTACTAAATTTGGGGCTTTAGACTCTTGTAAATAAACTACATGTACATATGTACGTATATTGATTGGTTAGTTGGTGGGCGTGTGCATGCTGATAAATTCAAATAAATTGTGCAGTGTAACCAAGGTGAAAAGCTACGAGTAAGCTAAGCAGGCAGGCAAAAGTTTTCGATCAAAGAACGAAGGAAAATTGCATGGAAAATGGCTTCAGCTTCAGCTTCTGCTTCTGCTTCGGTGTCTGTCTCTATCTCTGTCTCTGAATTGAGGCTCAGCGCCGCGCCACTTATTCATGGCATTAAAATTTTATTTTAATGTCATCGAGTCGTTGATTTACAGGCAGCAGCCACTGTAGCATGTGAACTCCGTGAAAGATTCATCCGAATATAATTTTAATACTATTTTATTGCCTTCGAAAAGTGGTAATAGCGCGTAAAATGCCAAAAGTCAAAGCCAGAATAAAAACCGAAATGAATGCCAAAGCCAACTGTAATATTTGCTGACATTCAGAGCACTTTTCACTCTTGGCTTCCTTCCACACTTCCCACCTTCTGTGGGTAAAACGCAGTTAAAGTGATGACAGAACTGCAACTTCGACAACATTTTAAAGTAGTTGATGTAATCAGGAAAGTCACAATTCACTTGCGATTAACATAACGAATAATTTAAAATATATTTAAAATATATAAATAATAAACATAATAAAAATATATTTATATTTTTAATATTCTTATATGTTATACTTTTTATTTAAATATTTTACAAATTAATGATTTTACTTCTTACATTTTTTGTTTGTCATAGTTATTCTGTTTAAGTAATAAAACCAAATTGCTCCGTACTTCTTACTGTCTATTAGATTTAAGCATTTGCTAACAAAGCGTTCATCAACACATTATATATAATTATATATTATATAATATATATGTTAATATATTTTGCTGCAAATTTAGAGAAAGTCGAAAAATGTTTTTGCTGGTCGAAGTACAAATACGAAATAATAATAAATAAAAATAATTATGTTACTTCATTATTATTTCATTATTACTTTTCTAATCAATGTTACTATGTAACATTTCAAAAGTCGAAAAATGTTTTTGCTGGTCGAAGTACAAATACGAAATAATAATAAATAAAAATAATTATGTTACTGCATTATTATTTCATTATTACTTTTCTAATCAATGTTACTATGTAACATTTCAAATACTTTAACCTAATGACTTAATTCAATATCTACTTTATTTTCTAAATTGTTAAGACAATACCTAAGTAAAACAAGTAAAGAAAGCTACAGTCGAGTGTACTCGACTGTGAGATACCACCACCCATTTTGAATAAACGCAATATATTTTGCGGTATATTTCTCAAAATATACCAAATATACTACAAAAATACTACAAAATACACCAAATGGTAAATGTGTTATATCGATATAGTACCGCATTCAAAATATACCATAGACGGCACAATATACCAGATTGTTAGCCAAAGCAACTAAGACCCCTAGTAAGTAGGCGTTTTTGCCCATACAAAAGTATTTCTTTAATAACTTCGACAATTTTTATCTGATCGTTACCAAATTTTTAGGAATCATAACTACTATAGTAACTATTGTATATACCAAAATTTGCAACATTAGCTTTAAAACTATGCTTGTTATTCGATTTTTTGATTTGCGGGGGCGGAAGTGGGCGTGGCAAAGATTATAGCTCTATCTCTTATAGTCTCAGAGATCTATGTGTTCATACGGACAGACGGACAGACACACAGACGGACAGACACACAGACGGACAGACGGACAGACGGACATGGCTAGATCGTCTCGGCTGTTGACGCTGATCAAGAATATATATACTTTATAGGGTCGGAGATGCCTTCTTCTACCTGTTACATACATTTCCTGCCGGCACAAAGTTATAATACCCTTCTACCCCATAGGGTAGCGGGTATAATTATTAATAAATAATACTGAATATAATATACTCTCATATCCAAAAAAATACCATGTTGATTATGCCAATTTTATTCCCGCTACCCTATGGGTAGAAGGGTATTATAACTTTGTGCCGACAGGAAATGTATGTAACAGGTAGAACGAGGCATCTCCGACCCTATAAAGTATATATATTCTTGATCAGCGTCAACAGCCGAGACGATCTAGCCATGTCCGTCTGTCTGTCTGTCCGTCTGTCCGTCTGTGTGTCCCGCAAATCAAAAAATGAATAACAAGCGTAATTTTAAAGCTAGAGTTGTGAATTTTGGTACATATAATTATTTTTATAGAGTTTAGGATTACTGAAAATTTGGTTGCGATCAGACAAAAATTGTGGAAGTTATTAAAGAAATACTTTTGTCTTGCTTTGGCCGACAGTCTGGTATATTGTGCCGTCTATGGTATATTTTGAACGCGGTACTATGTCGATATACCAAATATACCATTTGGTATATTTTTAATATTTTGCAGTATATTCGGTATATTTTGAGAAAATACCGCAAAATATATTTCTTTTATTCAAAATGGGTAGCGGGTATCTCACAGTCGAGTACACTCGACTGTAGCTTTCTTACTTTGAGGGTGCAGCAGCTTACATCTACATTGCGATAGATGGCTCCACTAATTAAGCAAGTGACTTACTGTATTTCTGCGTGCTATTGGTTTATGTTCGCCTGGTATTTCTCCTGGTGGGTTGGAACTTTTCTGCAGTTTGTGGCGGAATTGAGTAGACAACAACAACACTAACATAATTAGTAGTTGTTGTTGTAATTATTGATGTTGTAGTAGTTGTTGTTGTTGGTCTTGGCTTCCTGCAACCGCCACGAAAGTGTAAAAGTGCCAAGTCAATCTATTGTATAAATGCAAATGCAATTTTTTTTACTTGTTTAAATTAAATTCGTCGACTTATCAATCGGACGCAGCATCAGTTTCCCCTGTATGAACAGGCTGCATCTGCTGTTGCTGAGTGTTCTCGTCAGGGGTTTTGAGTGGCCCACTCCAACGCTATTAGAAAATAAAATTAATTATTATAGATACTATTGACAATTACTATATTGTTAATAATTGTATGTACCTGTCTATGATTTTCATTCGACGCATTTATAATCCTCTCATAATATTCAACTTTTGCCTCAGTCAGGGCAAGTTTTTGTTCTTTCATGATACATTCATTTTCTTTTTGCATGATAGTTGTTCATCAGCTCAACCTTCAAGACATGATTAAAATTAGTATTGAACGAATTTATTAACATCGGAATGTATTAAGCTTTATTCGTACCAGCTTGACTTCCATGGCCTCATTAGTTCTTTTAGCTGCGTGTTTTCCAGCTCAAGCTGGGTCACTTTCGTTTTACTTTCACCTCATTTTGTCAATTTCGCTCTAATCCAGCTAAGTAATTAGAGGAAACAACAAAAAATATATATAAGTGAGTATTAAATGTATATAAAATATCTAGCTTCATTAAAATCAAAAGATAAGATATTTACAAACAATAAATACTATATAAAGCAGGGGTGCTCAAATTCATCTTTTGGCAGTGCTTTTACGAACACAGACACCAGAAAACGTGCACATATGTATGTAGCGGCGCACTACCCATAAGCACAGGGCATCTACAAAACAAAAGTGCACTCAGTGTATAGGCGTTGAGCAGTGCTCAATGAGAACCCCGAAGGAATGAGAACCCCCGAATATACTATAGTAGTTATTGTATACACCAAATCGCTAGCTTTAAAATTACGCTTGTTATTCGATTTTTTGATTTGCGGGGCGGAAGTGGGCGTGGCAAAATTTTAAGCAAACTTGATCTGCGTGCAAACATAACAAATGCTGTCGAAAAAAATTATAGCTCTATCTCTTATAGTCTCTGAGATCCAGTGTTTCCTACGGACAGACACACAGACGGACAGACGGACACGGTTAGCTGTTGACGCTGATCAAGAATATATATACTTTATATGGTCGGAGATGCCTCCTTCTACCTGTTACATACATTTCCTGCCGGCACAAAGTTATAATACCCTTCTACCCTATGGGCAGCGGGTATAATTACCGTTAAGTCTTCACACTATTGAAAAGTTTTAACAGCATCGAAAATCATCATGTGGGACGAATGCACAATGGCGCATAAACGTGCATTAGAAGCACTTAACCGAACATTAAAGGATTTACGCAATGACTCGAGATGTTTTGGAGGAGCACTGATTTTACTATCTGGCGATTTCTAATATGGCCAAATACTGCCAGTAATTCCAAGATCTACGGCTGCCGATGAAATTAACGCTTGCGTCAAATCGTCAAATCTATGGCGGTGTGCACAGTGGGCGATTTGGTCTCGCTAGCGGCATTTAATTAATAACTTCTATACTAAAATATATGTCTTCAGAAGGTTTATTTTCACTGATCAGAAAAAAGTCAAAGATTTTTTAAATTACAAAAATTTTTTTATTTTTTATAATTTAAAAAAAATTTTTAAATATAAAATTTTTGTTGTACTTTTATTTTATTTTAACTTCAATTAACATATTTCATATATCTAAAAATGATGGGATGATGGAAAAAATGGGATGACTTCTGAGTGCAATACTAAAAAGATCCTTTTTGGTACTAACACTGTGTCTAAAAAGTACCATAGTTTGAAGGCTAGCAGGTACTAGCAGTTAATATTACACATTTTGGACGCCACTGATTCACACTTTCGGCTAATAAAAAGAGTTAGACTGAATCCACTTGAATAAAGTAAGTTCGACTCCACGAAAGATAGGTGTACGCTAATCCGGACTCGTTGTTAATACACTGAATTACCCCTACGTTTTATGAGCTACACATTTATAGACCTGTCACAAACATTGATTTTTAAAATACATACCTTGAATATAATAAAAACCAAACTTCTAACAAACACTAAAATTGTAAATTTCCGAGGAACTCGAAATCAATGCGTGAAAAAGAAAGAATTTTCTAGAGCTCTTTGCAAAATCATATCGTGTGTTTGACCGTTCACAGCTGATGATCAGTTGATCGTAGAGCTTTTAAAAATCTAATCAAAGCATCTGCTATCGATATGTGAAAAAATATTAACGGTTTTAAATTTGAAAATTTGAATAAAATGCGGCGCTATGGGGCGGCTAGCGCATGTGAGTTTTGGAAACAGCTGTCCTCAGCATTTGTATGCATTGAACGCTCCATCGTGTTACCGGTATGTACTACCAGATGATCCCGACTCGGCGGCCTGCAGCAACACATCCGAAGACGCACCATTTGGATCAACGATTTGCAGCTGAGGCCGGAAATTTAATAGCCGACACACCTGGTATTCCTGCTAGGTTTGTGCCGCATATGTTGTGCGGCCGGCATACATCATACATCATGGAAGAATCACCAGCCAATAAACGGAGACACGTTGTCTCATACCAACACACATGCACCTGCATGTAAACAAGGTGATACCGATTAGCGGTTTGGCAGCACTACAGCCGACATACGCATCACTCGCTAGCCGATTACTGCAATCTTAAAGGGCTGCAGTACTGGACAAGATGCTAGGCTTAGGTCGCGCACTCAGCGCGTTTGGCACCACATTCAGCAGCGTCGATTCACTGAAGAGCAGCAGCATGGACGCGACACACATGGTCAAAAAGCAGCAAACACCATGACATATACAATCAGCTAATACACGGAGTAACGCCATGTCTCCAGCATACATGCAATTTCAAAAGTCGCCAAATTCGTTTCGCACTAATTGAGCAATTCAAGGCAGAAGCAGACAGGCTCACACAAGCCGGAATATGGAAACCAGTCAAGTTCAGCAATTGTTCTAGCACCAAAACTAGGTGGAGCAATTCGGACTTGTGGCGACTTTAAGCAAGCAGTAAACGCACAAATCGATGTGGAACAGTATCCGTTGCCTACAAAGGAAGCTCTATTTCATATCATCCGTCATGGTAAGCAATTTAGCAAAATAGATCTCACGAATGCTTATCTACAAATGAAACTGGATGAGGAATCCAAGAAAATCATGGTCGTGAACACACCGCTGGGGCTTTTCAATATCGTCCAATAGCGTCTTCCATACGGAATAGCCAGCGCAACAGCGATCTTTCAAAGATATTTAGAGCAACTTCTAAAGGGGATAAAGGTTGTGGAAATTATCTGGATGACATCATCATCTCAGCGCCGACCAGCGAAGAACATTTAAAGAGAATAGACCAAGTTCTTGCAATCCTTCAGGAAAATGGAATTAGATGCAAAATGGCGAAATGCTTCTTTTCGAAGATGAAATTGAACGGAGAATTAGCGCACATGAAATTCTTCCAGACAGCTCAGGCCTAGAAGCGGTTAAACTACTGAAACCTCCTGAGAATCTGCAGCAATTGGAAGCATTTATGGGTAAAAGTAAATTACTATTGCAACTTTATTCCAAATTATTCGCAATTGGCTGCTCCCATGAACCAACTTCGCAGAAAAAATGTAGATTACAAGTTTGGATCTCAGCAGCAACAAGCATTTATGGATTTAAAGTCGCACATTATCAATGCAACGCATCTAGCCCACTTCGACGAAAATTTACCGCTAATACTTGCAACTGATGCCTCATCTTTGGGTATTGGAGTAGTGCATTCTCATCGTCAGCATGACGGCACAGAAAGACCAATAGCTTTCGCTTCAAAAACTTTAGACAAGCACCAGCTGAAATACAGCCAAATCGAAAAGGAAGGACTTTCTATAATCTTTGGAGAAAAACGATTTCACCAATATTTATATGGAGGAAAATTTACGTTGATAACAGATCACAAGCCGCTTGTAACTATTTTCAATCCAGGCAAGCATCTTCTTTCGATGACACATGGCAAAGCCGATGCTCTTTCACGCCTTCTAGTAGGTATGGACTCAGACTTCGACAAAGAAGAGGAAGCCTACACCACGGTTCGTTACCGCCCATTAATGCTGACACAATTCATAAACACTTAAGCAACGACAAAGTTCTCAAAAAGTCCTACAATTCGTCACTAAAGGCTGGCCAGAAAAACTTCATCCGAGTCAAAACGATTTGTTGCCATATTTCACTAATCACTAATCACTACTAACTAACTATAGAATTTAATAATAATAATTGTATTATTTATATTTTCTCTAATTTTCTGAAATGTTATTGTTATCTTAAAATGTAAAAACAAAATTTTAAAGTTAAAACTTTTTAAATAGAATATTAAAAAGTGTTTGCAAAAGGAATTTGTAAATCATCAAAAATCAATGCGTTATTAAATTTTACTTCTATCAGTAAACTTGAAAGGGAATGAAAAAGTTAAATCGATTTAAAAAAACAAAATATGCATATGTTCTCGATCGGGAGTTGAACCGGGAGAGACGTTTTGGTTGTATGACGAACTTACAATCTCGAGTGGCAGCAGTGAAGTTAGCAGAATGTCGACGATAATGTGATCAAGATGACAGGCAGCTGTGAAGGTCTGAAGCAGGAGGCGTTTGATGGACCAGCGTCTCTCCATCTGATAGTACTGCACCAGATTGATGAACATCTGATACTGATCGCGCGACATCTCATAGCAACTGATGTTCTCATCCGCATTGTTCTGTCAGCACAAGCAGACAGAGAAGAGAATAAACCAAGTTAATAAAAGGTAAATAAGCTTAATTCGTTTAACGGCCAAAATAGTGTTCATAAAAATAGGTGTAGCAACAGCATGTTTCTGTGTATTTCTATGAAATTCTTTCCATCTTGTGTTTCAGTAAAGTGAGTAAACAATGCCACTAAATGCGTTACGTTCTTGTGTGACCCTTAAGTGGGTCAATTTCGAGACGAAGTGTTTTTTAGAAGTGGCCGTTAAGCGCAACGGTTGTGATGTGCAATTTTTTCTAAATTTTGACAGTTAAGTGAGTAGACTTTGCCACTAAGTTCATTTTAGGAGCGGTCGCTAAGTGGGAAATAACTAATGTGTAATTCTGTGTAAGTAAACTTTGTCACAAAGTGCATTTCAGATGTGGTTGCTAAGTGCGCAATTTAGGATATGCAATTCTAACGCTCTTGAATGACAGTTAAGTGAGTTAACCTTGTCACTAAGTTATTTTTAGGAGTGACCGCTAAATGAAAAATAACTGATGTGCAATTCTTGCGCTCTTGTGTGACTCTTAAGTGAGTAATTTTTGCCACTAAAATCATTTAGGGTGTGGCCGCTAAGTGGGAAATAACTGATGTGCAATTCTAACGCTCTTGTGTGACCCTTAAGTGAGTAAACTTTGCCACTAAGTGCATTTAAGATGTGGCCGCTAAGTGCGAAATAACTGATGTGCAATTCTAACTCTCTTGTGTGACCCTTAAGTGAGTAAACTTTCCCACTAAGTGCATTTCAGATGTGGCCGTTAAGTGCGAAATTTGGAATGTGTAGTTCTTACGCTTTTGTGTGACTCTTAAGTGAGTAAACTTTGCCACTAAAATCATTTAAGGTGGGGGCGCTAAGTGCGAAATAACTGATGTGTAATTCTAAATCTATTGTCTGACCCTTAAGTGAGTAAACATTGCCACTAAATGCATTTCAGATATGGTTGCTAAGTGTGAAATTTAGGATGTGCAGTTCTAACGCTCTTGAATGACAGTTAAGTGAGTAAAATCATTTAAGGTGTGGCCGCTAAGTGCGAAATAACTGAAGTGCAATTTTAACTCTCTTATATGCCCCTTAAGTGTCACTAAGTGCATTTCAGATATGGCCGTTAAGTGCATAAGTTAGAATGTAGCTTCACTCAATGTAGCTTCGGCCAACTGGTTAAACAAATACTGCAAACGCTTCGCATCATGTGTGATGCCCAGCAGCTCCTTGGGCGTCGGCACTTTGCCGGTAACATGGACAGCAACTGCCTCCAGATACGGATTGATGACGCCATTGTACAACTCCTCCAGGCTGGTCAACACAACACGCAATGCCTTGCACGACAAATCGAAACTGAGATTCGAATTCCGACGCAGCTCATCGACAATTTGATAGACATCCGATGACTCCACCTTCAGCTGTCCTCGGCCATTGATCGATGATGACGCTCCCGCTGTGCCCGCTGCTGCAGCAGCTGCGAGACGATGCGATGGCGATGGACTCTCAATGCTGTCGTCCAGCGCTTGACTGTTGTCGCCACTATTGATGGCCGGATTTGTGCAGCCATTGCAGCCATCATCATCGACATCGACATCGACATCATCATCCTCATCGCTCGCCTCATCCGATTTATCTTCCGCTCCCTGGCTAAGACTTAGACTCTGTGGCTCAGCATGCGTTGGTTTTCGAGTCGATGACGACGCCGTCGCCGCTACTGCTGCTGCCGACGATGAAGCAGCCGTCGATGAGTTGGCCGCTGCTGCTGAATTGCCATTGGCTGGCGTTGCCGAATTTGAGGCAGTTGCAACACCGTTGGCCGCACTCAGTTGACTGGTCTCCTTGTATGTGGTGACCACATCTTCACTGGTCGTCGTTGTCGTTGTGATTGTCTCCGATGGCTCCGATGTGATGCTATTATTCTGTGCGATCTCCGAGGCTCCAGGAGGGCCTGTTACTTGCCGTGAGCGTAGCGAGTGATTTGAAGGTGCATACTTTCAGGAGCTGCATATTAATATACGCAATAAGCTCCGCTGAAAGAGTGCAGCTGCAGTGGCGCAGTGCATAGAGGTGCGAACTTCTCAACGAACCACGGTTCGAGTCCACCAAGATCGGAAAAAGTTCAACACTTAATTTATTAAGTGGACTGGCCGAATAAGAGTGGGTCGGCGATGCAGCGCACACCACCACCACCACCAGCAGTTAACAGGCCTAAGCTCCCGTGTGGCAGCAGCATAGAAGAAACTGCATGCCATAACCAAACGAGCGACAACAGGAGCAGGAGCGAGAACCAGCAAGCTCGTCGGCGGTCGTTGTGTTGTCGGATCCCGATATGGCCACACGCATTGTGCCTTTTGCTGGCCAGCCAGCGAGAAGAGGTCGCTTAAAGATTTGTTGGAGCGCTTGAGCACGGAGCTGGACGGCCTTTCCAAGTAGTTTGCCTCGCAGAGGCACATTAATGAAAAGATGAGGAGCAAGTTGGCAAGAATGCAGAAATTGCATCGAGCCGCAACAGAGCTGTGTATAGAGGCAAGCGTCACAGTCCACTGAAGGAGCATTGGAAAAGCGGCCCCAAGAGCAGTCGTGTCAGCGGCAATCGGCAGCAAGCCGTCGGCAACGCCAAGAGACAGAGGGATACCGAGGCGGAGCCGACAAAACTCCACCTAAGCGAAATAAAACAGTAACTCACTCGAGTGGACTACTGTGGAGTCGAAAAGCACTGGGAGGAAGAGGACCACTACTGTTTTGGTATATACTACAACTACTATAGTAGTTATGATTCCTGAAAATTTGGTTGCGATCAGATAAACATTGTGGAATATAATATATGGTATATTTTGAAAATAATACCAATATTTTGCCCTTATTAAAAATGGGTAGCGGGTATCTCACAGTCGAGCACACTCGACTGTAACTTTCTACTTGTTAAGCTTTGCGCTGTGCTTTTTAAGCTTTGCGCTGTGCTTCTGGTTGACCGACTGGCAACGCCAGAACGCCCAGTCTGGCTGAGCAGCTGGTGATAGTGCAGCCCTCATCGTCAGCTGATCGTGGGAGTACTATTGCTATTGCTTACCAGTAGTTGTGGTCAATTGTACTGGAACCAACAACAATTTCCCTCGCAGCCGTCAATTCTGCCAATGCGTCTCCTGGTAACGCGGCTGCCTACGACGTCTAGCAGCAGGTGCCCCGACCGACCGTGAGTACACAAGGATTGAACACATCTCGAGCTCACTCGTAGTCACTTTTTAGATTTTCGACTTATTTTGGCGAATTCCAGAGCGATCAAAGGAGCGTCTTCAAAACGCGACCGGCTTGTGGAAAATTCACTCACTCACTCCGGTGTATGTGTGTGTTTGGGTGTGTGTGTGTGTGTGGACACCTGCTGATCACTGACATCGGGCATTGTGCTTGTGCTCATCACCGTGCGACGTCTAGCGACCGTCGTTAACCGTTCCGACTGCTGTAGCTGCGACGGCGACAATTGCGATTGCGACTGTGCTGAGCTATTGTGTGTGTGTGGACACCTGCTGATCACTGACATCAGGCATTGTGCTTCCGCTCATCACCGTGCGACGTCTAGCGACCGTCGTTAACCGTTCCGACTGCTGTTGCTGCGACGGCGACAATTGCGATTGGGACTGTGCTGAGCTATTGGTTGTGTCGCCGCCGCCGCCGCCGACGCTGCTGTTGATGGTGGCAGTGACGGGCGCCTCCTTATTATGGACACGCATATGGCTATTGGGGCGATTCTTGGTTGGGAATGCCTTCATGCATTTGTCGCACTTGAAGGGCTTTTCGCCCGAATGAAATCGCACATGGGCCTTCAGATTGCTGGTGAAGGTAAAGGCGCGTCCACAGATCGGGCATTTGTGCGGCTTTTCGCCGGAATGCACAAGCATGTGCTTCTTGTAGCCAGACTTCTGGGATAGGCCAACGCCGCAAATCTCACAGGTGAACGACTTCTCGCCCGTATGACTGATTTTATGCAACGAGGATGAATCACAGTACGCCTTGTCGCACAAATCACACGCATACGGCCGCTCCCCGGTGTGCGTCTGTTTGTGGCGACGCAGATGATCGAAGGCCGCATAGCTGCGTCCGCATTGATCGCATTTATACGGCTTGTTCTCGGCATGGGTGCGCATGTGTGCCGCCAGGCTAGAGGCGGTATGATAGAAGCGTTCACAGATGTTACACTGATGTTGCTTCACATTCGTGTGCTTCATCATGTGCTCCTTGTAGTTGCGCAGATGTTTCAGCATCTTGCCGCACACTTCGCACATGTAGAGCTTCTCGTCGTCGTGCGAGCGCAGGTGCTGATTGAGGCGACACTGTTGGCGGAAAGCTTTGTTGCACACATGACACACATGGGGCAGTACTTCACCGCCAGCGTTGCCAGTTGTTGCCTGCTGCTGCTGGGAGGCGGAGACAACGACATTGCCGGACGTTTCATCCATGGAATCGTCAAGGTATTCTTCAGCCTCAGATGCATTAAACGTACTTGTGAGTATACAAAGATACTTCATTGTATAATTGTTATACTGAGTCGTTAATCTTGTCATCTTCTTTTTTACAAAAGTGCACCTTGCCGTCCACTTGTAGCTGTTTGTCCACTAGAGGAATTTGCCAACTGGCGTAAATAAACCAAGTGCCGTTTTTCAGATTAGGGTAAATATTTGTTATACGTGTATTTAGTTTTTTTTGTTGTTCTAAGTTTAGTTTTGTCTATTTATTTTTAGATTCGGCACTCCGTCATAAATTATAATAACTCAGTCATAAATTATAATAACCCAGTATCTAATAACCCAGTTATAATTTATATAAAACCCAGTATTAATTTATATAACACCCGGTATAAAGCTGAATATAATGACCTAGTCATAATGTATATAATAACCCGTGTGTAAATTATAATAACCCAGTGGTAGAATTTTAAATTAATTTAAAATGAAACTTCAACACACACAACTGCTTGATTAACGGCCAACCACCAAAAGCTCCAAGTCGCAGCTGTGCTGGACACATCAGCTGTCTGGGCCAAGCAAACATATGAGCTGTTGCTAGCTGCAGACGCTCATTGAGCACAGGAGAATTGCTTCCCAGCAGGTGGTGTTTCTACTGCAAAACACCTGCGTCCGGCAGCCTTGCGATCTTCGTTGGCTATTTGCTCCGCACTTGTGGTGGCATCGAGGCCGAGTATCTGCGTCACCCAGGAGGAAGGCGAACGGCAGCTTTTTTTTTTTTGTTTGTTTGTTTATTATTGTTAATTTACGTTATGTTGTTTAACTATGCATCTATAAGTGATAGTCCATCAATGTTGTAAGTGTAATATGATGTGGCGAGAAAGTTGAACCAACAACTTTTCTGGGTCCTTCATAATACAAGTACCACTGTACTATTGTATAAAATAGAAATGCCAATCATTTAAGAAGGCATGTAAGGCAACACCTATAGGCAAAATATCTTTGTAAAATTGTATTTAGTTATAAAATTTAATGTTTTTGTATTGCCTGAAAAGCATGTAAAACCATACCTGCATACATTTGTATGTATGCATGTTCGTTTTGATCGACGCTACCGGTCATAGCAGTCAGCTTTCATGCAGGCGCAAAAGCTCGCAATTATTATTATTCCCCACAGATACACCACAGACAGGCACCAACACAAGGAAAGATCTTTCTGCGTGGGAGTCTCTAATGTATGTAAGTCTGTTTCACTCTAACTAATTAATAATCTATGAGCTAGAGCTAAAGCTTCCTGTTGCTTGTGGTCATCTGACCATAGCGCTGCTGTTACAGCTGTCTGCAGTCCCAGCGGTCAGTGACCTTGCGAGACTGGCAATAGCAAAACATTTCATTGAGTGACAGCCATCAGCTGATCCTCATTTTACTTGCATCTAGTGATTGCCTATATTCGGTGTGATGGTCTAACATTGCATTTCTAAATGAACCAAAACTAGTTCATTTTAGCTATTTTTTTCCTTCTCTTAATTTAATCAACATTTAAATGCTAAAATAATTATTTATATTATAATTATGCTAAAACATATTTTATATTTATAGGTTAATTATTTTTAGTATTTATTTATTTATTTTTCCTTTTTGGTCTTATTTAATTAATTCCGCCTCATACACACTTACTATGTTTGTCCGTTAATTTATTTATTTATTTATTTTTCTTGTCATTTCGTTTGTAATGTTAAAATTCAAATCACTTTTCTTATATGTTAATAAATTAAGTATGTCCGCTTAATTGTTTACTTTTATTTGGAACCATGCCTAACCAAGCAGGAGTAGGTTAGCCGAACCACTGTCTTTTAGGGATCCTGCCAACTTTTAGTTTTTGGCAATGAATGCAGGATCACGGTAGGGTGGGCGTCTGCACACAATAACAGCTGTGTTGCATTAGAAAGTGGCTCCGTCTTCTTTGTTAACCTACCTTCCTCTCCTTCCCTTTCTCTTCTCTTTCACTATTATTTCATGTAACCTCCCATTGCACTCCTTCTCTGTTTTCCCATATGTACGCGAATTTTAAATGTATTATTATTTTAAGTGGTGCGTCCTATTAGTTTTCTTTCCTTTTCCTTTTCTTTCCTTGAACCCCATGCTATCTGAGCAAAGCCCGGAGAAGCCAGCGCGTACGCCACGCTAATAAACCCAACACCAGCACCAAACGAATATTACACTAGTAATTCGTTACAGATATAATTATAATTTAATAATATATTTTTGGCGCCCAACGTGGGGCCTGTTTTGCTATAGAATCTAAACATGGCCTTTAAAAATATTATATATGCTCTAGAATCAATAACATCTAGTGATTCAAGTCTTTTTGTTGTCCTTATCCATATTTGTGTACTAGGTTAGTCTCTTTTGTGTCTGTGTTGTTAGCGAGAAAGTAATACCTCGTAAAATCAAGACAAAAGAACTTAACCAAGACGGTAGTGGTTGACGTTTTCGAACATAATAGCTTCAAAATGGCTTTATACTCAAACGGTCAAACTGTCTACTGTCATTTATATGCTAGCGTAGTTCTTTTGGGTGTAGAGCTTACTTTGAAAGAAAAAGTTCGTGGACCAGATCTGCCTCTTGCGGTAAGCAAACACCTAAGGAAAACGATGGAAATAAATTAGTACTACAAAATTAATTCAGCAATTGACAGCTAAACTCATTGACTGGGGTTGCATAGTCCGTGGTGGCGCAAGTCAGCTTAATGTGTTTAGTATTGTTTATTGTCCGTCTTTTAGCAATCATAAAAGCTTACAATGTTATATTACTAATTAGGCGATGTATTATCGACCGAGTATGGTTTGCTATTACGCTATACTTGGTTTTGAAATAATTGCTCTTAAAGTTGGTATTATTAAAATGAAGGAGCTTTATGAATGCTTATATTTTCCCCAATTTCTTTTTCTTCCCTTTTAGTAGGTTGTTATGGCATTCACATTTCAATTAGTGTTTTAAACGGATCGTGGCTCAGAGCTGCTTTCTCGTCATACTAATTGAAGGTATGCTTATCTAGCAACTAGTCCTATCCATTCAGGTGGGTTAATAGGAAAATCTGGAGGCTAACTTACACTCTGTGAAGTTTTGCATGGTTTCAAATATCTTATGAATCGTGTTTGATTATCAGTTTTGTTGAAATTTGCATTTGTATTAATATTTATTTATCTATTTAATTGTTCAGTTATTTTTGTGTGTTAATTATTATTTGGTATTTGTTTATTTATTTATTTATTTCATTTTCTCTTATTTATTTAAATCTTTATTTATTTATATATTATTTTTCCCCATTATTATTATTTATTTATACAGTTGTTTGGCGTAGAAAAATTCTTTTCTTCATTAGCAGAAATTCTGAAGATTAGGTCTTACATATCATGCCAGGTCCAATAATTCAAGGTGAAACCATTTGTTGTGTTTGCACTCAGGAGGTCGAACATCCTGCTCAATTGTTAGCTACAAGGTGCAATCATTATTTTCACCACTCCTGCTTTAATACTCGCACTGACAATAGGAATTTGTGCCCAGTGTGTCGAACTGTGTTAATAAGATCTTCAGTTCAAGTGCAAATATGAGAACTAGAGGGCAAGCGAAAGCCACGGCGACGGTCGTATCAGCAAGTTCAATGTAGAAAATGCTACTGATATTGGTAGTAGATCCAGCTCGCAGCCAAGGCAGCCGACGCTAAGTCCACAAGCTCCGCAACCGGTTGTAGTCCAGACTCCAATAGCTCAGCCAGTGGCAAGTGCTATGGGTCAAGAGATACAGCAGGCAATTGCGGCTGCGATATCAGCAGCATTAGTGCAGCAGACGCAGATTCTATCGCAGGTGATGGAAAATGGTTTTCAGAGATTAGTTCAGCAACAGTTAGCTGTCAATTCTGAACCAATTCAATCTATTCCTAGACCTTCTCCACCAAGTCCACAGCATCAAAGCTTTGAAGAGTTGTTTGGATTACCAAATCGGCTAGAAACGAATCCGTTGGTAAATCCAAGAGCGCCGCAAGTTGGTGCCAACTCTTCGCCACAAGGTTCTCAACTGAGTAATACTCTACGACCCGACAGAATTAGCCAGATTATTGCTAATTGAAGCTGAGATACTCGGGGCACTCGTCTATGTCTATAGAAATTTTTTATATCGAGTAGAGTCATTGACTCGACAAACTCTGGACGGAGACTTTGAGTTGCTAGCAAGATATGCGAGTAACTTGTTTGAGGGGTAGAGGAAGTGAATTTTTCTGGAGGTACCACAAAAGCGTGACAGAAGTTCGCTGGGCAGATTTATGCAAGGCATTGAAAAATCATTTTACGGATAGTAGAACCGATTTGGAGATTCAAGCAGCTATTTCACAAAGAAAACAGAAAGCCAACGAATCTTTCGATCAGTTTTACGAAGCCATTGTGGCATTAGTAGATCGTTTAAACAGCCCAATGAGTGATCAGTCCATACCACAGTGGGCGATTTGGTCCCGCTAGCGGCATTTAATTCAATATTTCAAATTTAAAAATCCGTTAATATTTTTTCACATATCGATAGCAGATGCTTTGATTAGATTTTTAAAAGCTTTTTGAAAGCTCTACGATCAGCTGATCATCAGCTGTGATCGGTCAAACACACCATATGATTTCGCAAAAGAGCTTTTACACAATTTTTTTCTTTGCGCGCATGGAATTTGAGTTCCTCGGAAATTTACAATTTTTGGTGAATTTGTTAGAAGTTTGGTTTTTATTATATTCAAGGTATGTATTTTCAAAAATCAATGTTTGTGACCGGTCTATAAATGTGTAGCTCATAAAACGTAGTGGTAATTCCGTGTATTAACAACTAGCCCGGATTAGCGTACACCTGTATTTCGTGGAGTAGAACTTAATTTATTCAACTGGATTCAGTCTAACTCCTTTATTAGCCGAAAGTGTGAATCAGTGGCGTCCAAAATGTGTAATATCAACTGCTATTATCTGCTAGCCTTGAAACTATGGTACTTTTTAGACACAGTGTTAGTACCAAAAGGGATCTTTTTTAGTATTGCACTCAGAAGTCATCACATTTTTTCCATCATTTTTTAGATAAAGTTTATATATGAAATATGTTAATTGAAGTTCAAATAAAATAAAAAGTACAACAAAATTTTAAATTTAAAAAAATTTTTTAAATAAAAAAAAATTAAAAAAGTTTTTAACATAAAAATTCTATGATTTTTTCTGATCAGTGAAAAAAACCGACTGAAGATATCTATTTTAGTTTAGAAGATATTAATTAAATGCCGCTAGCGGGACCAAATCGCCCACTGTGCATACTAGAGATTTTGCGAGCCAATTTGCTCTCTGATATTCAGCACGAATTATTGTATGTGCCCATATTCATCGTTGAGCAGTTGCGTCACACTGTTCGTACGCGAGAGGTTTTTTAAAACCATTTCAATGCCATCATCAATTCCAAGAGGTTTACCGAGACGGCATGTAAGTGAAGTCACGGTACAAAACCACAATGGATGAAGAGGATGATGTTGAAGAGCCAGAGAATCTGGAGGTGGATGCTCTAACACTTTCATGTTGGAACTGTGGGAAGAGTGGTCATAGATACCAAGATTGTGTTGCCGTACGTAAAGTATTTTGTTACGGTTGTGGTAAGCGTGAAACTTATCGACCCAGTTGCACGAAGTGTGCAATTCCAACAAAACCTTTAGGTGCGTGTACCGTTAACAAGTGCACGCAAACAAGTCTCAAAGGGTACAAACCGCGAGTAAATGAAGATAACAGTTTATCCAACATAGTTTCTGAAATTCAAATAAACCCGGCCAGATCTAGTAGTTCGAATGAAGAGAATGTTTTTAGTTCAGATATTCGCAATAAGCAGCGAGAGGGGAACTACATAAAAACTAGTAAAGAGGAAAAAAAGAGCTGTATTAGCGTCAGTAGTAGACATCACTGGTGATCCTCGTCCTTATGCCCAAGTCGAGATGCTAGGCAAAACGATAACTGGGTTTTATGGACACTGGCACTACTATTAACTGCATTGGTGGGAAGTTAGCTGAGGAAATACTAGCAAACAACACCGAATATACGCAAATATTGTCATCTGTGAAAACTGCTGATGGAAATAGGCAGCGAATTTGTGGAAGTTGAGTGTTCCTGTCCAATTTAAGGGCAAGATACAACCACAACGATTTTATATCGTACCAACTTTGTCACAAGACGTATATTTGGGTATTGAGTCTTGGAGATTTCAAGCTATTGCCAATATGTTTGATGCACCCGGCTGACACTGACAGCATTGCATCAATTACCTTTGATAATTCGCAGCAACTCGAGTTGACATCGGAGCAACAAACGGAACTGGCAAATTTCATCCGAAGGACCTTAAACAATAATCGCTTATCTTCGCATCATTGCTATTAAGCTACCTCCAAGCGGGTATCCCACTTTGTCGTTACAACGACTAAGTGTGATTTTGCCAGGGGATGTGTAATAAGCCGCTTGTCGTATTTGAAATTGACTAAGCCTAAAAGTATGCAACATTTTTTCTTCTTTTTTCTGCACACCTACATATGTGTATTGTCATATTTAATTTGTATTATTTAATTTGTTTAGTTGTATAAAATTATTTGTAGTCTGAGAAAATGGTACTCAATGTCTTGTCATGTTTTGTTCTGAGAAGCCGAGCTTTATTTACAAATGAGACTGAAAGCTGTGGCAACTCTGTCATCCACCTATTGCCCACATGCTGGCAACACCAATCGATTAGTGGTTTAATCGTTAATCGTTCGCAGCCAACTTCACTTAATTTTGTGCTTTCAATTTCATCAGACTTATACGTATATATTAATCAATAAAGTTAAGTTGAATACAACGGCGTTTTCATCAAATCTCTCACACCTATGAAGACGCCAAAAAGCTCCAGAAATAGCGCCATCTATTGGTGGACCCGATACATGCAAGCATGAATTGCTAGATCAGCTGATCGTGTTAAGTCCAGACCAAAAAGACAAGCGATTACCTTTTGAGTAGGATTAATTGTCAAATTTCCGAAAATAAGGTTTTTGTTGTTGGTTTTGGCTGGAAGAAAAATGGTTAGCAGGTTATGTGAGAAAAAACCTGAGAAAAATAAATGTGTTAAAGTGCATGTGTCTTAATAAAATATATATATCTCAGTGAAGTGGTTGGCGAAGCCTGATGCAGATATCTTACTTGTAAGTATACAATGATACTGCAATGTATAATTGTTATACTGATACATTAATGGTGTTTGTTCTCGCAAAAGTGCACCTTTGCCGTCCACCCAACACATGTAATAGGTGGTTGTCCACTTCAGGAATTTGTCAACTGGCGTAAATAAACCAAGTGCCGTTTTCCAGATTAGGGTAAATATTTGTTATACGTATATTTAGTTTTTTTGTTGTTCTAAGTTTAGTTTTGTCTATTTATTTTTAGATTCGGCACTCAGTCATAAATTATAATAACCCAGTATCTAATAACCCAGTATCTAATAACCCAGTATTAATTTATATAACACCCGGTATAAAGCTGAATATAATGACCCAGTCATAATGTATATAAAACCCAGTGTGTAAATTATAATAACCCAGTGTGAATTTTAAATTAATTTAAAATGAAACTTCAACACACACAACTGCTTGATTAACGGCCAACCACCAAAAGCTCCAAGTCGCAGCTGTGATGGACACATCAGCTGTCTGGGCAACGCAAACATATGAGCTGTTGCTAGCTGCAGACGCTCATTGAGCACAGGAGATTTGCTTCCCAGCAGGTGGTGTTTCTACTGCAAAACACCTGCGTCCGGCAGCCTTGCGATCTCCGTTGGCTATTTGCTCCGCACTTGTGGTGGCATCGAGGCCGAGTATCTGCGTCACCCAGGAGGAAGGCGAACGGCAGCTTATTTTTTGTTTGTTTGTTTATCATTGTTAATTTACGTTATGTTGTTCAACTATGCATCTATAAGTTGTAGTCCATCAATGTTGTAAGTGTAATATGATGTGGCGAGAAAGTTGAACCAACAACTTTTCTGGATCCTTCATAATACAAGTACCACTGTACTATTGTATAAAATAGAAATGGCAATCATTTAAGAATGCATGTAAGGCAACCCCTATAGGCCAAATATTTTTGTAAAATTGTATTTAGTTATAAAATTTAATGTTTTTGTATTGCCTGAAAAGCATGTAAAACCATACCTGCATACATTTGTATGTATGCATGTTTGTTTTGATCGACGCTACCGGTCATAGCAGTCAGCTTTCATGCAGGCGCAAAAGCTCGCAATTATTATTACTCCCCACAGATACACCACAGACAGGCACCAACACAAGGAAAGATCTTTCTGCGTGGGAGTCTCTAATGTATGTAAGTCTGTTTCACTCCAACTAATTAATAATCTATGAGCTAGAGCTAAAGCTTCCCTGTTGCTTGTGGTCACCTGACCATAGCGCTGCTACAGCTGTCTGCAGTCCCAGCGGTCAGTGACCTTGCGAGACTGGCAATAGCAAAACCTTTCATTGAGTGACAGCCATCAGATGATCCTCATTTTTACTTGCATCTAGTGTTTGCCTATATTCGGTGTGATGGTCTAACATTGCATTTCTAAATGAACCAAAACTAGTTCATTTTAGCTAATTTTTTTTCCTTCTCTTAATTTAATCAACATTTAAATGCTAAAATAATTATTTATATTATAATTATGCTAGAACATATTTTATATTTATAGGTTAATTATTTTTAGTATTTATTTATTTATTTTTTCCTTTTTGGCCTTATTTAATTAATTCCGCCTCATACACACTTACTATGTTTGTCCGTTAATTTATTTATTTATTTATTTTTCTTGTCATTTCGTTTGTAATGTTAAAATTCAAATCAATTTTGTTATACATTAATAAATTAAGTATTTGCTATTAATTGCCTATTTTTATTTGGAACCATGCCTAACCAAGCAGGAGTAGGTTAGCCGAACCACTGTCTTTTAGGGACCCTGCCAACTTTTAGTTTTTGGCAATGAATGCAGGATCATGGTAGGGTGGGCGTCTGCATGCAATAACAGCTGTTTTGCATGAGAAAGTGGCTCCGTCTTCTTTGTTAACCTACCTTCCTCTCCTTCCCTTTCTCTTCTCTTTCACTATTGTTTAGTGTAACCTTTCCATTACACTCTTTCTTCTCTGTCTTCCCATATGTACGCGAATGTTAAATGTATTATTGTTATAAGTGGTGCGTCCTATTAGTTTCTTTCCTTTTGGCCTTTTCTTTCCTTGAACCCCATGCTATCTGAGCAAAGCCCGGAGAAGCCAGCGCGTACGCCACGCTAATAAACCCAACACCAGCACCCGACGAATATTACACTAGTGATTCGTTACAGATATAATTATAATTTAATAATATATTTTGCCGCCCAACGTGGGGCCTGTTTTTGTATAGAATCTAAACATGGCCTGTAAAAATATTAT
The DNA here is from genome assembly GCF_023558535.2 of Drosophila nasuta. Taxonomy (NCBI): domain Eukaryota; kingdom Metazoa; phylum Arthropoda; class Insecta; order Diptera; family Drosophilidae; genus Drosophila; species Drosophila nasuta. Next base: position 514,695 of record NW_026869403.1, read on the forward strand.
ATATGCTCTAGAATCAATAACATCTAGTGATTCAAGTCTTTTGTTGTCCTTATACATATTTGTGTACTAGGTTAGTCTCTTTGTGTCTATTTTATTAGCGAGAAAGTAATACCTCGTAAAATCAGGACAAAAGAACTTAACCAAGACGGTAGTGGTTGACGTTTTAGAAAATAATAGCTTCAAAATGGCTTTATACTCAAACGGTCGAACTGTCTACTGTCATTTATATGCTGTCGTATTTCTTTAGGTGTAGAGCTTACTTTGAAAAAGTTCGTGGACCAGATCTGCCTCTTGCGGTAAGCAAAACACCTAATGAAAACGATGGAAATAAATTAGTACTACAAATTAATTCAGCAATTGACAACTAAACTCATTGACTGGGGTTGCATAGTCCCGTGGTGGCGCAAGTCAGCTTAATGTGTTTAGTATTGTTTATTGTCCGTCTTTATCAATCATAAAAGTTTACAATGTAATATTACTAATTAGGCGATCTATTATCGACCGAGTATGGTTTGCATGCGCTATTACGCTATACTTGGTTTTGAAATAATTGCTCTTAAAGTTGGTACTATTAACATGCAGGAGCTTTATGAATGCTTATATTTTCCCCAATTTCTTTTCTTTCCTTTTTAGTGGCTGTTAAGGCATTCACATTTCAATTAGTGTTTGAAACGGATCGTGGCTCAGAGCTGCTTTCTCGTCATACTAATTGAAGGTATGCTTATCTAGCAACTAGTCCTATCCATTTAGGTGGGTTAATAGGAAAATCTGGAGGCTAACTTACACTTTGTGAAGTTTTGCATGGTTTCCAAATATCTTATGAATCGTGTTTGATTAACAGTTTTGTTGAAATTTGCATTTGTATTATTATTTATTTATCTATTTAATTGTTCAGTTATTTTTGTGTGTTAATTATTTTTGGTATTTGTTTATTTATTTATTTATTTCATTTTTCTATTATTTATTTAAATCTTTATTTATCTATATATTATTTTTCCCCATTATTATTATTTATTTATACAGTTGTTTGTAGAAAAATTTTTCCTTCATTAGCAGAAATTCTGAAGATTAGGTCTTACATATCATGCCAGGTCCCATAATTCAAGGTGAAACCATTTGTTGTGTTTGGACTCAGGAGGTCGAACATCCTGCTCAATTGTTAGCTACAAGGTGCAATCATTATTTTCACCACGTCTGCTTTAATACTCGCACTGACAATAGGAATTTGTGTCCAGTGTGCCGAACTGTGTTAACAAGATCTTCTGTGAATCTTGCTGAAGAATTGGAAGCAGCCAGTTCAAGTGTCACTATGAGAACTAGAGGGCAAGCGAAAGCCACGGCGACGGTCGTATCAGCAAGTTCCAATGTAGAAAATGCTACTAATATTGGTAGTAGATCCAGCTCGCAGCCAAGGCAGCCGACGCTAAGTCCACAAGCTACGCAACCGGTTGTAGTCCAGAATCCAATAGCTCAGCCAGTGGCAAGTGTTATGGGTCAAGAGATACAGCAGACAATTGCGGCTGCGATATCAGCAGCATTAGTGCAGCAGACGCAGATTCTATCGCAGGTGATGGAAAATGGTTTTCAGAGATTAGTTCAGCAACAGTTAGTGAGTGCCACAACAACAACGAGAGTGCCACAAGTTGGTCCAAGAGCCGCAAGTTGGTGCCAACTCTTCGCCACAAGGTTCTCAACTGAGTAATATTCTACGACCCGACAGAATTAGCCAGATTATTGCTAATTGGAAGCTGAGGTACTCTGGACATTCGTCTATGTCGATAGAAGACTTTCTATATCGAGTAGAGTCATTGATTCGACAAACTCTGGACGGAGACTTTGAGTATCTAGCAAGATATGCGAGTAACTTGTTTGAGGGTAGAGGAAATGAATTTTTCTGGAGGTACCACAAAAGTGTGACCGAAGTTCGTTGGGCAGACTTATGCAAGGCATTGAAAACTCAGTTTACGGATGGCAGCACCGATTTGGAGATTCGAACAGCTTGGAGATTCGATCAGTTCTACGAAGCCATTGTGGCATTAGTAGATCGTTTGATCAGCCCAATGAGTGAGCAGTCCATACTGGAGGTCTTGCGAGCCAATTTGCTCTCTGATATTCAGCACGAATTATTGTATGTGCCAATATTCAGCGTTGAGCAGTTGCGTCACACTGTTCGTACGCAGAGAGGTTTTAAAACCATTTCAATGCCATCATCAATTCCAAGAGGTTTACCGAGACGGCATGTAAGTGAAGTCACGGTTCAAGCCACAATGCATGAAGAGGATGATGTTGCAGAGCCAGAGAATCTGGAGGTGGATGCTCTGACACTTTCATGTTGGAATTGTGGGAAGAGTGGTCATAGATACCAAGATTGTGTAGCCGTACGTAAAGTATTTTGTTATGGTTGTGGTAAGCGTGATACTTATCGACCCAGTTGCACGAAGTGTGCAATTCCAACTAAACCTGTAGGTGCGGGCACCGTTAACAAGTGTACGCAAACAAGTCTCAAAGGGTACCAACCCCGAGTATGTGAAGATAACAGTTTATCCAACATAGTTTCTGAAATTCAAATAAACCCGGCCAGATCTATTAGTTCCAAAAGGGATGTTTGCAATTATTGCACGCAATAAACAGCGGATTTTTTGCATAATAAGCAATAAGGAGGAAAAGAAAGCTGTATTAGCGTCAATAGTAGACATCACTGGTGATCCTCGTCCTTATGCCCAAGTCAAGATGCTAGGCAAAACGATAACCGGGTTAATGGACACGGGCGCTACTATTAACTGCATTGGTGGGAAGTTAGCTGAGGAAATACTAGCAAACAACACCGAATATACGCAACTATTGTCATCTGTGAAAACTGCTGATGGAAATAGGCAGCGAATTTGTGCGAAGTTGAGTGTTCCTGTCCAATTTAAGGGCAAGATACAACCACAACGATTTTATATCGTACCGACTTTGTCGCAAGACGTATATTTGGGTATTGAGTTTTAAGAGATTTCAAGCTATTGCCAATATGTTTGATGCACCCGGCTGACACTGACAGCATTGCCTCAATTGCCTTTGATAATTCGCAGCAACTCAGAGTTGACATCGGAGCAACAAACAGAACTGACAACTTTATGCGAAGGACCTTAAGCAATAATCGCTTATCTTCACATCATTGCAATTAAGCTACCTCCAAGCGGGTATCCCACTTTGTCGTTACAACGAAGTGTGATTCCAACAAAACCAGGGGATGTGTAATAGGCCGCTTGTCGTAGTTGAAATTGACTAAGCCTAAAAGTATGCAACATTTTATCCAACATAGTTTCTGACACATACATAATAATACCTATTATTTATTAGTATTATTTATTTATATGTTTATTGTCCTAGTTAATTCGCATTATTTAATTTGAGGGAGTTGTATAAAATACTTTGTAGTCTGAGAAAAGAGCTGTACTCAATGTCTTGTCATAGTTTTGTTCTGGTGAGCCGAGTCTTTATTTACAAATCGAGACTGAAAGGCAAAACGATAGCGCCATCTATTGGTGGACTGGCGATACTTGCAAGCATGAATTGCTGGGAAGTCAGCTGATCGTGTTACTAGCAGACAACAAGGAAGACAAGCAAATATTGTCCTCTTTGAGTACTGCTGATGGAAATTGTCAGCGAATTTGTGGAAAAAAGGTTGTTGTTGTTGGTTTTGGCTGGAAGATAAAATGGTTAGCAGGTTATGTGAGAAAAAAACTGAGAAACAATAAATGTGTTAAAGTGCATGTGTCTGAGAGAAAACAAGCTATTGCCAATATGTTACAGTCGAGTGTGCTCGACTGTGAGAGCATTGCATCAATTACCTTCAATAATTCGCAGCAAATATTGACATCGGGCAACAATCGGATTTTGAAAATATCATCCGAAAATACTTAAAAAATACTCGCTTATCTTCGCATCATGGTATGTTTAGCTATATCCAATATAGTACCGCACTTCAAAATATACCACGACTACGGCTCAATATACCAGGGGATGTGTCATAAGCCGCTAAGACGTATTATAAGTTGGCGTTTTGCCTAAAAGTATGCAACAGTATTTCTTCTTATAACTTCGACAATTTTTATCTGTATCGTCAAATTTAATCAGGAATAACTACTATAGTTATTATTATATATACCAAAATTTGTAACTCTAGCTTTAAAATGGTACGCAATGTCTATTCGATGTTTTTATTTGAGGGGCGGAAGTGGGCTTGGCACAAATTTGAAACAAACTTGATCTGCGTGCAAACATAACGCCATGCTATTCGAAAAAAACGATAGCTGCAAGCTCTCGTAGTCTCTGAGATCTAGGTGTTCATACGGACAGTCCGGACCAACATAGACAAGCGATTACAGACGGAGTAGGATAAATTCTCGGCTGTTGACGCTGATCAAGAATATATATTGTTGGTATAGGGTCGGAGAAAAATGGTTAGCAGGTTACATACATTTCCTGTCGGCACAAAGTTATAATACCCTTCTACCCTATGGGTAGCGGGTATAAAAATATATACATCAGTGAAGTGGTTGGCGAAGCCTGATGTTTATATCTTACTTGTAAGTATACAATGATACTGCAATGTATAATTGTTATACTGATACATTAATCTGGTCATTTGTTCTCGCAAAAGTGCACCTTGCCGTCCACTTGTAGCCGTTTGTCCACTTCAGGAATTTGTCAACTGGCGTAAATAAACCAAGTGCCGTTTTCCAGATTAGGTAAATATTTGTTATACGTATATTTAGTTTTTTTTGTTGTTCTAAGTTTAGTTTTGTCTATTTATTTTTAGATTCGGCACTCAGTCATAAATTATAATAACTCAGTCGTAAATTATAATAACCCAGTATCTAATAACCCAGTATTAATTTATATAACACCCGGTATAAAGCTGAATATAATGACCCAGTCATAAAGCTGTATATAATGACCTAGTGTGTAATGTATATAATAACCTAGTGTGTAAATTATAATAACCCAGTGGTAGAATTTTAAATTAATTTAAAATGAAACTTCAACACACACAATTGCTTGATTAACGGCCAACCACCAAAGCTCCAAGTCGCAGCTGTGATGGACACATCAGCTGTCTGGGCAACGCAAACATATGAGCTGTTGCTAGCTGCAGACGCTCATTGAGCACAGGAGATTTGCTTCCCAGCAGGTGGTGTTTCTACTGCAAAACACCTGCGTCCGGCAGCCTTGCGATCTCCGTTGGCTATTTGCTCCGCACTTGTGGTGGCATCGAGGCCGAGTATCTGCGTCACCCAGGAGGAAGGCGAACGGCAGCTTATTTTTTTTGTTTGTTTGTTTATCATTGTTAATTTACGTTATGTTGTTCAACTATGCATCTATAAGTTGTAGTCCATCAATGTTGTAAGTGTAATATGATGTGGCGAGAAAGTTGAACCAACAACTTTTCTGGATCCTTCATAATACAAGTACCACTGTACTATTGTATAAAATAGAAATGGCAATCATTTAAGAATGCATGTAAGGCAACACCTATAGGCCAAATATCTTTGTAAAATTGTATTTAGTTATAAAATTTAATGTTTTTGTATTGCCTGAAAAGCATGTAAAACCATACCTGCATACATTTGAATGGTATGCATGTTTGTTTTGCAGGCGCAAAAGCTCGCAATTATTATTATTCCCCATAGATAAACCACAGACAGGCACCAACACAAGGAAAGATCTTTCTGCGTGGGAGTCTCTAATGTATGTAAGTCTGTTTCACTCCAACTAATTAATAATCTATGAGCTAGATCTAAAGCTTCCTGTTGGTTGTGGTCACCTGACCATAGCGCTGCCACAGCTGTCTGCAGTCCCAGCGGTCAGTGACCTTGCGAGACTGGCAATAGCAAAACATTTCATTGAGTGACAGCCATCAGCTGATCCTCATTTTTACTTGCATCTAGTGTTTGCCTATATTCGGTGTGATGGTCTAACATTGCATTTCTAAATGAACCAAAACTAGTTCATTTTAGCTAATTTTTTTCCTTCTCTTAATTTAATCAACATTTAAATGCTAAAATAATTATTTATATTATAATTATGCTAGAACATATTTTATATTTATAGGTTAATTATTTTTAGTATTTATTTATTTAGTTTTTCCTTTTTGGCCTTATTTAATTAATTCCGCCTCATACACACTTACTATGTTTGTCCGTTAATTTATTTATTTATTTATTTTTCTTGTCATTTCGTTTGTTGTCAATTAATAATGTTGTTATCATTCAAATTATTTGTGCTATCTGTTGCCTATTTTTATTTGGAACCATGCCTAACCAAGCAGGAGTAGGTTAGCCGAACCACTGTCTTTTAGGGATCCTGCCAACTTTTTAGTTTTTGGCAATGAATGCAGGATCACGGTAGGGTGGGCGTCTGCACACAATAACAGCTGTGTTGCATTAGAAAGTGGCTCCGTCTTCTTTGTTAACCTACCTTCCTCTCCTTCCCTTTCTTCTCTTTCACTATTATTTCATGTAACCTTCCCATTGCACTCCTTCTCTGTTTTCCCATATGTACGCGAATTTTAAATGTATTATTATTATAAGTGGTGCGTCCTATTAGTTGGCCCTTTCCTTGAACCCCATGCTATCTGAGCAAAGAAAGATCTTTCTGCGTGGGAGTCGCGACTGTAAGTCTGATTCATTCTAACTTATTGATTTCTTATGAGCTAGAGCTAAAGCTTTCGTTTGCTTGTGGTCCCTCTGACCATAGCGCTGCTACAGTTGTTTGCAATCCCAGCGGTCAATGACCTTGCAAGACTGGCAATAGCAAAGTCATTTATTTGAGTGACAGCCATCAGCTGATCCACATTTAATTTCAATATAATGTTTGCCTATATTCTAAATGCTAGCAATGCATTAGTTAATTAGTTAATTTTAACTATCATTTTAGTTTTCACTTCATTTTATTTCCATTTAATACATCATATCTTATATTTTTAGGTTAATTACTTTTAGTATTTATTTATTTATTCTTTCCTTTTTGCCTTATTTAAAATAATTTTCTGCCTCATACACACTTACCATGTTAGTCCGTTAATCTATTTATTTATTTATTTTTCTTGTCATTTAATAATGTTGTTAATATTCAAAGTATTTTTGTTATCTATTTATAAATTAAGTATGTTCGCTTAAGTGCCTATTTTTATTTGGAACCAGGCATCACCAAGCAGGAGTAGGTTAGCCGAACCACTGTCTTTTAGGGATCCTGCCAACTTTTTAATTTTTGGGTGGGCGTCTGCACACAATAACAGCTGTGGTGCATTAGAGAGTGGCTCCGTCTTCTTTGTTAACCTACCTTCCTCTCCTTCCCTTTCTCCCTCTTTCACTATTGCTCAATGTAACCTTCCCATTACACTCCTTCTTCTCTGTCTCATATGTACGCGAAATTTAAATGTATTATTATTATAAGTGGTGCGTCCTATTAGTTGGCCTTTATTTAACCCCATGCTACCTGAGCAAAGCCGGAGAAGCCAGCGCGTACGCCACACTAAGAACCCTTCCACCAGCACCAGACGAATATTACATAAGTGATTCGTTACACAATAGCTCAACTGTTAGAAGTCTTAAAAGTTTTCACATTCTTGATTTTCCCGAAAGGTAAATTTATGTAAACAAGAAGTTATATTTAATAGCAGGTTTCACTGGAAATCTGCTATTCCTGTTATGTAAATATTAGTCATAAAATTTACTTATTGTCTTAAGACAGATTGTAAATAAAAATTAAACGAAAAAATATATATATATTCCAAGTGTTTATGTAAACTATTGATATTTATTTCAACTTTTACCCCGAAGACTTAAACGTCTAATTGAAATGTTTCTTTGAATTACACATGTTTTTATTGGTGTTTTTACATTGTATAACTAATTACAGCCCTTTGATTTTATTTAATTATACATACTAAAATGTAAAACATACTAAAACAAAAGCAAAACAAGTAAGAAAGTTACAGCCGAGTGTGCTCGACTGTGAGATACCCACTACCCATTTTAATAAAGGCAAAATATTGCGGTATCATTTTGAAAATATACCGAAAATACTTTAAAAAATACTAAAAATATACCAAATGATATGTTTGGTATATCAATATAGTACCGCATTCAAAATATACCATAGACGGCTCAATATACCAGATTGTCAGCCAAAGTAACTAAAACCCTTATAAGTAGGCGTTTTGCCCATACAAAAGTATTTCTTTTATAACTTCGACAATTTTTATCTGATCGCAACCAAATTTTCAGGAATCATAACTACTATAGTTATTATTATATATACCAAAATTTGCAACTCTAGCTTTAAAATTACGCTTGTTATTCGATTTTTTGATTTGCGGGGCGGAAGTGGGCGTGGCAAAAATTTGAAACAAACTTGATCTGCGTGCAAACATAACAAATGCTGTCGAAAAATTATAGCTCTATCTCTCGTAGTTCTGAGATCTAGGTGTTCATACGGACAGACGGACGGACACACAGACACACAGACACCCAGACGGACATGGCTAGATCGTCTCGGCTGTTGACGCTGATCATGAATATATATACTTTATAGGGTCGGAGATGCCTCCTTTTACCTGTTACATACATTTCCTGTCGGCACAAAGTTATAAAACCCTTCTATCCTAAGGGTAGCGGGTATAAAAACTATTTACTTCCATATTGCCGTTTTAATATCAATATTACAAGTGAAAATTTAAAAAAATTAAATTGGTCAGCAGTAATTTGTATGATTTCAAATCTAATTGAAACCTTGATTTTTTTTGTCTGTCTGCTGCCCTTAATTTAACATATTATATGTTTTTGAATCACTAATTATCAAACAAAAAAAATTATATTATTATAAATAGTTTTAATTTGTGAGACCCATTGCGCTCCTTAGGGTCAAAAATCTTGCAGCGGGCAACGGCTTCGTGAGGGCATCAGCCACCTGGTGTTTTGTGGGAATATATTAAATAAAAATATAAAAAATGTTAATTAAATGTGAATAAAATTTGGTGACAACAAAGGAGCATACAAATATAATTGTGGAAATGTAGCATCAAACTGGATGCAAAAACAGTATATACATATGTTATCGCACCATCTCATCACTAATATATTAAATCAGTATATATTATATATCGAATATCGGTTGATGTTTGGCCTTACATGGTCTCACTTTTTCTTAATCTGAGCTGAGCAGATAATTGAGCTCTGTTTTTACGCATTCAATATGCGGCTCCACTTTTGCCCTTGTTTACATTAGTGAACGTGTGAATGGCAAAAGACATGAATTAATCGCAGCGGCGTTGTAGCTTAAGAGATTTAATCATCTCTTACACCACAGCGAATAAATCGCAGCGGCAGCGGCGGGAATATATAATTATATTGCGTCTTATGATCGTATGTATGCATGCAGAGGTCTGCATGAATACAGTCAAAACAGTATTTGGTACTCTCACCAAAGTTCTGACTGACTGAGTGAGACATTGTGTAAAACGGATTTGGCAAATGTGGTGAAGGCATGAGTAGAAAATTTACCGTATCCGAACGGCGAAGCAATGCAAGAATGAGTTTCGCCACCGAGTACTCGGTTAGTTGTGCGCCGCATTTGCGATGCCAAATTTTTGCGTGTTTGTTTTATACCCGCTACCCTTAGGATAGAAGGGTATTATAATTTTGTGCCGACAGGAAATGTATGTAACAGGTAGAGGGAGGCATCTCCGACCCTATGAAGTATATATATTTTTGATCAGCGTCAACAGCCGAAACGATCTAGCCATGTCCGTCTATCCGTTTGGTTGTCTGTCCGTTCCATTGGGTATATTTTTAGTATTTTCGGTATATTTTGAAAATAATACCGCAATATTTTGCTTTTATTCAAAATGGGTAGTGTAGGTGTCTCACAGTCGAGCACACTCGACTGTAGCTTGCTAACTTGTTTATTGTATTGGCATGATCAGCTTCAAAGAATGCAATATTTCGTTCTCCAATTAAAAATTGTATGGCATAATTCCAGGTTTGTTTACACAAATTAAAAACGTAAATAGTAAATTTTACTTATTCGTCTGTTGCAATTCTCAAGTGGTTCTGGTATGTTGTTGATAAGGACTCATCCGTCAGCCGGCAGAGGGCTGGAGGAAATTTTATAGTTTCTTCTGACATTTGCTACTAATATAAATCTTGTTAATTATTCTAATAATATTTCAATTTATTAATAATTTTTTAATTGAAAAGTTTCCTTATAATTTTACATATATTTGTGTTGCTGCGACGGCGACAATTGCGATTGGGCCTGTGCTGAGCATGGGTGCGGATGTGTGCTGCCAGGTTGCGCCGATGTTTCACCATCTCGCCGCACACTTCGCACAATTGCGATTGGGACTGTGCTGAGCTATTATGGACACGCATATGGTTACTGAGGCCTTTCTTGGTTGCGTATGCCTTGATGCATTCGTGGCACTTGAAGGGCTTAATTACTTCATCGATATGCTTTTCGCCCGATATGACCATCTGATCGTCGAGCATCTGCAGCTCGTCCCCATTTTTTCGTGAGCATTTTTTGCTATATTGTTGTTGTTTGTTATTGTTTGTTTTCTTGATAAACTTGTTGTTAAAAATTCTTTTGTACATTTTTTTTGTTTTGTGTTTTTTCTGCTTCAATTCAATTTAACAATTATTTTTTTGTTGGGGATTTTTTGTATTATCGTTTAACAATAAACTTAATATGTTTATAAACTTTAATACCATATACATACAAATTGCATTTGTCGAAAAGTTTGTTTGTTTTGAATTTCATTTTTGTTATTGATTTGATTAGATAGAGAGTTTATTCATTTGTTTAAGTCTATCTGAAAAGTTATTAAGCTGCTGTTGATTTCTCAGTTTTGTAAACTATACAATTTAAAATTGAAAATATTTTTGGTTGGCTCGCTTTGGTAGCCTCACTAGCAACGCTTTAGATTGGTATTTATTTTGGTTTTAGTTGGTTTTAGGAGTTGTGTTTTTCTGTTTGCAATTCTAGATTCTGGCTCTGTCTTTAAACAATTGGGGAAATTCGTTGGCGATTTCGCGCACTAACTGCTGATCGGATGCACTGCATTCGGTCTCCTCGCAAAAGATGCGCATAAAGATCTTCATGAGATCGTGCTAGCGATGCTGATGGTCCTGATAGTTGGTGTTGCGCAAAATGCGACGACACAGCTCCAAATAGCACGGACGGAACTAACACCCAGATTATTAGTAAGTAATTATATAATACATATATTATTTAACACATTGCCCGCATCCAGATCGGAAAGTTGACGCACCACAATATCGATGAGGTCATTGATATGGTTTGTATAAAACATGCCAGCCGTATCCGGATGACTGAAGATGTCAATAAACATGCGCAGCACCGTGTTCATGTGCTCATTGTGATGCTTCAGCAGTCGCGTTGGATCATCTAAGTATTATAGTATTATAGTATATAGTATTAATCACAAAATAAAGTACACATTGTTTGGCTTTACCTTCTCGATTGAGCAGCAACAAGAGCTTCGGTGAACACTTTGGCTGTGGGCCGATTCTGCATGGCTTCGATGATCACATTCACCGCATGCTCGCTAAACTGCTGATTGAATGCCAGTATCAGAGCGATCACCATATCCACCAGCACCTCCGGGTTGTTGCCCTCGACTATTTCAAGCAAAAGCTGGCAAGTGCACGCCCAAATAATCTGCAAAAGTTAAGAACAAATTATTAGATATCTAAGTGAATAAAATAATTGAAAATGTTCTAATCTATATCCAACACTTTATGATTATATATATGAGAAATTCTCTGACGAAAATATTGCATGTGACAATTTTAACGGAACAACATGTTTTTATTTTAAGTAAAATAAATCCTATAGCTCTTGATTAGCACTTTTATTAGAGCCAAGAATTCAGAATTTTCTAACAAACAAAAGCAAAGAGCTCCAACACTTTATGCTTTTAGTGCTTGCCAAACTTGCATTAAGTGTTTAATATCTTTAAAAGTTTAATATCTTTAAAGCACGATATTTATAAGTCGATTAAAGCAAATTATGATAGTTTAGTTAGTCAATGCATAAGAAGTTTGTCAAGACAAACGAATTAGTTGATTGTTTTCCAAATTAAATTAAATGTCACAAAAGAATTTCCCTAAATAACCTAGTAATTCCCATTAAAAGCTGCTTTAAAATGCAATTTGCTCACTTTGATGATTCACAGGCATCAGCTGGCCCAACGAGAATATTATGGTTAGCATCTTGACCAGCTGCCTAAACAGATCCAGATCGGCAAAGTGTGCCTTCATGTCTTTGACGTTAAGAAATTCAATTTGTCCACAAATTAGATCACTTTGCAAAGCAAAAATACATATATGAATAAAATGTACAACTTACAATCTCGAGTGGCAGCAGTGAAGTTAGCAGAATGTCGACGATAATGTGATCAAGATGACAGGCAGCTGTGAAGGTCTGAAGCAGGAGGCGTTTGATGGACCAGCGTCTCTCCATCTGATAGTACTGCACCAGATTGATGAACATCTGATACTGATCGCGCGACATCTCATAGCAACTGATGTTCTCATCCGCATTTTTCTGTCCAGCACAAGCAGAGCAGAAGAGAATAAACAAAGTTAATAAAAGGTAAATAAGCTTAATTCGTTTAACGGCCAAAATAGTGTTCATAAAAATAGGTGTAGCAACAGCATATTTCTGTGTATTTCTATGAAATTCTTTCCATCTTGTGTTTCAGTAAAGTGAGTAAACAATGCCACTAAATGCGTTACGTTCTTGTGTGACCCTTAAGTGGGTCAATTTCGAGACGAAGTGTTTTTAGAAGTGGCCGTTAAGCGCAACGGTTGTGATGTGCAATTTTTCTAAATTTTGACAGTTAAGTGAGTAGACTTTGCCACTAAGTTCATTTTAGAGCGGTCGCTAAGTGGGAAATAACTAATGTGTAATTCTGTGTAAGTAAACTTTGTCACAAAGTGCATTTCAGATGTGGTTGCTAAGGCGCAATTTAGGATATGCAATTCTAACGCCTTGAATGACAGTTAAGTGAGTTAACCTTGTCACTAAGTTATTTTTAGGAGGACCGCTAAATGAAAAATAACTGATGTGCAATTCTTGCGCTCTTGTGTGACTCTTAAGTGAGTAAACTTTGCCACTAAAATCATTTAGGGTGTGGCCGCTAAGTGGGAAATAACTGATGTGCAATTCTAACGCTCTTGTGTGACCCTTAAGTGAGTAAACTTTGCCACTAAGTGCATTTAAGATGTGGCCGCTAAGTGCGAAATAACTGATGTGCAATTCTAACTCTCTTGTGTGACCCTTAAGTGAGTAAACTTTCCCACTAAGTGCATTTCAGATGTGGCCGTTAAGTGCGAAATTTGAATGTGTAGTTCTTACGCTTTTGTGTGACTCTTAAGTGAGTAAACTTTGCCACTAAAATCATTTAAGGTGGGGCCGCTAAGTGCGAAATAACTGATGTGTAATTCTAAATCTATTGTCTGACCCTTAAGTGAGTAAACATTGCCACTAAATGCATTTCAGATATGGTTGCTAAGTGTGAAATTTAGGATGTGCAGTTCTAACGCTCTTGAATGACAGTTAAGTGAGTAAAATCATTTAAGGTGTGGCCGCTAAGTGCGAAATAACTGAAGTGCAATTTTAACTCTCTTATATGCCCCTCAAGTGTCACTAAGTGCATTTCAGATATGGCCGTTAAGTGCATAAGTTAGAATGTAGCTTCACTCAATGTAGCTTCGGCCAACTGGTTAAACAAATACTGCAAACGCTTCGCATCATGTGTGATGCCCAGCAGCTCCTTGGGCGTCGGCACTTTGCCGGTAACATGGACAGCAACTGCCTCCAGATACGGATTGATGACGCCATTGTACAACTCCTCCAGGCTGGTCAACACAACACGCAATGCCTTGCACGACAAATCGAAACTGAGATTCGAATTCCGACGCAGCTCATCGACAATTTGATAGACATCCGATGACTCCACCTTCAGCTGTCCTCGGCCATTGATCGATGATGACGCTCCCTGCTGTGCCCGCTGCTGCAGCAGCTGCGAGACGATGCGATGGCGATGGACTCTCAATGCTGTCGTCCAGCGCTTGACTGTTGTCGCCACTATTGATGGCCGGATTTGTGCAGCCATTGCAGCCATCATCATCGACATCGACATCGACATCATCATCCTCATCGCTCGCCTCATCCGATTTATCTTCCGCTCCCTGGCTAAGACTTAGACTCTGTGGCTCAGCATGCGTTGGTTTTCGAGTCGATGACGACGCCGTCGCCGCTACTGCTGCTGCCGACGATGAAGCAGCCGACGATGAGTTGGCCGCTGCTGCTGAATTGCCATTGGCTGGCGTTGCCGAATTTGAGGCAGTTGCAACACCGTTGGCCGCACTCAGTTGACTGGTCTCCTTGCCATGACCACATCTTCACTGGTCGTCGTTGTCGTTGTGGTTGTCTCCGATGGCTCCGATGTGATGCTATTATTCTGTGCCATCTCCGAGGCTCCAGGAGGGCCTGTTACTTGCCGTGAGCGTAGCGAGTGATTTGAAGGTGCATACTTTCAGGAGCTGCATATTAATATACGCAATAAGCTCCGCTGAAAGAGTGCAGCTGCAGTGGCGCAGTGCATAGAGGTGCGAACTTCTCAACGAACCACGGTTCGAGTCCACCAAGATCGGAAAAGTTCAACACTTAATTTATTAAGTGGACTGGCCGAATAAGAGTGGGTCGGCGATGCAGCGCACACCACCACCACCACCAGCAGTTAACAGGCCTAAGTTCCCGAGTGGCAGCAGCATAGAAGAAACTGCATGCCATAACCAAACGAGGGACAACAGGAGCAGGAGCGAGGAACCAGCAAGCTCGTCGGCGGTCGTTGTGTTGTCGGATCCCGATATGGCCACACGCATTGTGCCTTTTGCTGGCCCAGCCAGCGAGAAGAGGTCGCTTAAAGATTTGTTGGAGCGCTTGAGCACGGAGCTGGACGGCCTTTCCGAGTAGTTTGCCTCGCAGAAGTACATTAATGAAAAGATGAGGAGCAAGTTGGCAAGAATGCAGAAATTGCATCGAGCCGCAACAGAGCTGTGTATAGAGGCAAGCGTCACAGTCCACTGAAGGAGCATTGGAAAAGCGGCCCCAAGAGCAGTCGTGTCAGCGGCAATCGGCAGCAAGCCGTCGGCAACGCCCAAGAGACAGAGGGATACCGAGGCGGAGCCGAGCAAAACTCCACCTAAGCGAAATAAAACAGTAACTCACTCAGAGTGGACTACTGTGGAGTCGAAAAGCACTGGGAGGAAGAGGACCACTACTGTTTTGGTATATACTACAACTACTATAGTAGTTATGATTCCTGAAAATTTGGTTGCGATCAGATAAACATTGTGGAATATAATATATGGTATATTTTGAAAATAATACCAATATTTTTCCCTTATTAAAAATGGGTAGCGGGTATCTCACAGTCGAGCACACTCGACTGTAACTTCTTACTTGTTAAGCTTTGCGCTGTGCTTTTAAGCTTTGCGCTGTGCTTCTGGTTGACCGACTGGCAGCGCCAGAACGCCCAGTCTGGCTGAGCAGCTGGTGATAGTGCAGCCCTCGTCGTCAGCTGATCGTGGGAGTACTATTGCTATTGCTTACCAGTAGTTGTGGTCAATTGTACTGGAACCAAGCACAACTAACCGAGTACTCGGTGGCGAAACTCATTCTTGCATTGCTTCGCCGTTCGGATACGGTAAATTTTCTACTCATGCCTTCACCACATTTGCCAAATCCGTTTTATACAATGTCTCACCAGTCAGTCAGAACTTTGAGTGAGAGTACCAAATGCTGTTTTGACTGTATTCATGCAGACCTCTGCATGCATACATACGATCATAAGACGCAATATAATTATATATTCCCGCCGCTGCCGCTGCGATTTATTCGCTGTGGTGTAAGAGATGATTAAATCTCTTAAGCTACAACGCCGCTGCGATTAATTCATGTCCTTTGCCATTCACATGTTCACTAATGTAAATAAGGGCAAAAGTGGAGCCGCATATTGAATGCGTAAAAAAAACAGAGCTCAATTAGCTGCTCAGCTCAGATTAAGAAAAAGTGAGACCATGTAAGGCCAAACATCAACCGATATTCGATATATAATATATACTGATTTAATATATTAGTGATGAGATGGTGCGATAACATATGTATATACTGTTTTTGCATCCAGTTTGATGCTACATTTCCACAATTATATTTGTATGCTCCTTTTGTAGTCACCAAATTTTATTCACATTTAATTCAAATTTTTTTTATATTTTATTTAATATATTCCCACAGAACACCAGGTGGCTGATGTCCTCACGAAGCCTTCGCCCGCTGCAAGATTTTGACCCTAAGGAGCGCAATGGGTCTCACAAATTAAAAACTATTTATAATAACATAATTTTTTTGTTTGATAATTAGTGATTCAAAACATATAATATGTTAAATTAAGGGCAAGCAGACAGACAAAAAATCAAGGTTTCAATTAGATTTGAAATCATACAAATTACTGCTGACCAATTTAATTTTTTAAATTTTCACTTGTAATATTGATATTAAAACGGCAATATGGAAGTAAATAGTTTTTTTTTTTGCTTTTGTTTTTAGTATGTTTCACATTTTAGTATGTATAATTAAATAAAATCAAAGGGCTGTAATTAGTTGTACAATGTAAAAACGCAATAAAAACATGTGAAATTCAAAGAAACATTTCAATTAGACGTTTAAGTCTTCGGGGTAAAAGTTGAAATAAATATCAATAGTTTACATAAACACTTGGAATATATATATATTTTTTTTCGTTTAATTTTTATTTACAATCTGTCTTAAGACAATAAGTAAATTTTATGACTAATATTTACATAACAGGAATAGCAGATTTCCAGTGAAACCTGCTATTAAATATAACTTCTTGTTTACTTAAATTTACCTTTCAGGGAGATCAAGAATGTGAAATCTTTTGTAGAGTTCTAACAGTTGAGCTATTGTCTAAAAGACCTAGGGCTAAATTATTTACAAGATTGTGAAGTCTATCTGTATATTTCTTACTATATTTCTTTATCTCTTCTTTATAGTTGGAATATTTAGATCTCTGTGAATATTTGCATTGGTTACATAAAATGGAGCGTTAACAATTTGTCGCAATGTTTTTGATTGGTAGCGCTGAAGTATTTCAATATTTAAATTGCTAGTTGTTCCCCAGAGCTGAATAGCGTATGGCCAAACAGGCTTCAAAATGGCTTTGTAGAGGAAAATTTTGTTTTCCAAAGTAACCGCGGATTTTCTACTTAGTAACCAGGACATTTTCAGTGTTTATACCCGCTACCCATAGGGTAGAAGGGTATTATAACTTTGTGCCGGCAGGAAATGTATGTAACAGGTAGAAGGAGGCATCTCCGACCCTATAAAGTATATATATTCTTGATCAGCGTTAACAGCCGAGACGATCTAGCCATGTCCGTCTGTCCGTCTGTGTGTCTGTGTGTGTCTGTCCGTCCGTCCGTATGAACACCTCGATCTCAGAGACTATAAGAGACAGAGCTATAATTTTTTCGACAGCATTTGTTATGTTTGCACGCAGATCAAGTTTGTTTCAAATTTTGCCACGCCCACTTCCGCCCCGAAAATCAAAAAATCGAATAACAAGCGTAATTTTAAAGTTAGAGTTGCGAATTTTGGTATATATAATAATAACTATAGTAGTTATTCCTGAAAATTTGGTTGCGATCAGATGAAAATTGTCGAAGTTATTAAAGAAATACTTTTGTATGGGCAAACACGTCTACTTACTAGGGTTGTTGTTGCTTTAGATGACAATCTGGTATATTGTGCCGTCTATGGTATATTTTGAATGCGGTACTATATCAATATACCAAATATACTATTTGGTATATTTTTAGTATTTTGCAGTATATTCGGTATATATTTTGAGAAAATTATCGCAAAATATATTTCTTTTATTCAAAATGGTAGCGGGTATCTCACAGTCGAGTGCACTTGACTGTAGCTTTCTTACTTGTTTTATTTTGAGTTATTGACATTTCGCTTTTAAGGGCGGTTTCCATGTTAGTCTGCAGTCGAGGTGCATGCCAAGATACTTCACACAGGTATCTTCTGGAATTGCTGAGCCGTAAAAGTGTTACATTAGGGCATCTTCCTGGTCTTAATGCAAAAGTTATTTGGACAGACTTCAGGGAATTAATTTTAAATTTCCAGCGAAGAAACCAGGCTTCAATCAGACTGAGCTCACTTTGCAACAGTTGAGATGCTTCGTCTCGAGAAGAGCTTGTTGCCAGAATGGCTGTATCGTCAGCAAATGTTGCAATGGTGCAGTTGTTTGTTGCTGGCATATCTGCCGTGTATAAAGTGTAGGGACTGGTCCTAGTACACTCCCCTTGAGGAACGCCTGCGTTTATAAGAAATAGTGTTGATGTATCATTTCTCTGCTGAACGTAGAAGCATCTCTTCGACAAGTAGGATCTCAGTAATAGATTGTATGGGGCAGGTAGCCAATTCTTTTATCTTGAAGAGCAGTCCATTGTGCCAAACACGATCAAACGCTTGTTGAACATCAAGAAACGTAGCAGTACAGTATTTTTTTGTTCTCAAGTGCATATACAATTTCATTAATGACCCTATGACATTGTTCAGTGGTGCCGTGGCCTCTTCTAAATCCGAATTGATATTCAGGAATGATGGCAAGTTCGTCCAAAATTGGCAACATCCTCTTAAGTAGTATTTTTCAAATACTTTCGAGAATATTGTCAAAAGACTAATGGGACGGTAGGATGATAGTTCAGCTTCTGGCTTGTTTGGCTTGAGGATCATAATGATTTCTGCACATTTCCATTGACTTGGGAAATGGTCTAGCCTGAGAATAGCGTTAAATACTAGCGTTAGAAATCGTATGCATTTTAATGGTAGAGTTTTAAGAGTGATGCCGTCTATCTTATCCGGGCCTGGAGATTTTTTATTGTTTAAGCATTTAATTTCTGACACGACTTCGTCAAAGTGAATTCTTTTAATAGGCAAGCTCATTTGACAAGGTGACCCAAGAAAGTTTTCTATTTCAGCTTCTGTCATAGGATTGTCAATGTCATTTGGAAATGTCTAAGTAAAAGTATAAATTGAAATATTCATAGAATAATAAACAAGATTTATATTAGTAGCAAATTGCACTTGTTCTTTTCGTAAACAAACTTCAAAACCCAAACTCGAAAACGTCATTTCGCAATAAGTACGCAACATATACATATGCAATCAAGATGAGCTGCAACAAAGCGGGCGTGGTGCTTAATTGCCGCACATGCACCGGGCATGTAAACAATACAAATCGCTGCAGGATGAGATCGATATTGGGCCAGAGGGCAGCACAACGCTGGCAAAGATGCTCAACTATTGCTCCAGCTTGTCATTTGAGCCGCAAGATGGCGCCGCAGCACATTTACCACAGCACATTTGCAGGCATTGTTTGCAATTGTTGGAGCAAGCGTTCGATTTCAAGCGCATGGTCATCGATTCCGACGAACTTTTGCGTTTTGGCCTCCTAGGAGATGGACAACAACAATGCCAATAGCAGCTACAACAACAATAATAACAGCAACAGTGCTGCCGCCGCCGGTGCTCCGCCAATCAAGAGTATGTTGTGAACGAGCTGCTGGGCGTCAACGGCGCCAATGAGGCTGAAGCAGTGGCCTCAGCCAAAGGCAGCAACTCGGGTCCACATCATGTGACCGCTCTTGTGGAGGCAACAGCCGGAGCCAGGACAGAAATACTTGGTCGAGGAGGTCACCGAGATGGAGGTGGATGAGTTGGACTCAGAAACTAATGATGCTAGCGAATCTTTGGGAGACTTTCAACCTACTGACATTGAGTATGTGACCATTAAAAGTGTATACGATTCCCAGGTGGAGGAGGAAGAGATTGATGCCGAGGCCGAACCCGAGGAGGACGAAGAGGAACTACTGGAGGCCGAGGAGGACGATGACATTGAGGTAATGGAAATGCAGCTGCAAATGCTCGACGATCAGATGGTCATCATATCGGGCGAAGAGCAAATCGATGAAGTAATTGGCGAAGTTGATGCCGATGACATCCTGACATTGAGCGCGAGGAGCGGCGTTCCCTTAGTGGTAACGCCAAGTGGAAATGACAATCAAATGGTGACGTTAGTTGAGTGGCAACGCTAGAACATACTAGAGTGAAACATGGGACGGTCCTGGAACTTGGCTTTGGCAAACTGTTCACGGATCACATGCTCAAGATCTACTATCACAAGAGCTTGGGCGGATGGCAGAAACCAGAGATTACGCCCCTTGAGAACCTGGTTATGCATCCGACTGCCGAAGTGCTTCACTATGCCGTCGAGGTGAGTGCGTCAGTGCGTCAGTAGAAGCCACACGTGCCTATCATCAATGATCAATTGGATCATGCTCGTCATCATCATTCGCATCATTATTCGCTTCATCATCATCTGATCTGATCTGATTAGTGCTGTTCCTTATCGAGACTGAAACTGTTGTTGCCTGTCGTTGGAAGCTGTTTGAGGGCATGAAAGCTTATCGCGGTGTCGATGGCAAAATCCGCATCTTCCAACCGGACATGAACATGAATCGCATGAATCTAGCCGCCCAGCGTTCCGGTCTGCCCACCAAGGAATTCGTACAATGTCTCACCCGTCTGCTCTCCATCGACTCCGAGTGGGTGCCACACACAGAAGCCGCCAGCCTTTACATTCGTCCCACCTTGATTGGCATTGATGTGAGTGAAAATATCTCCATTCTTCCAAGACCTTTACTAATCTGTTCAGTTTTGTTTTTTTACAGCCCACGTTGGGTGTGGCCTCCTCAGACTCGGCGCTACTCTACTCCATACTCAGCCCAGTAGGCAGCTACTTTAAGACTGGCAGCAATGGCGCCGTCTCCCTGCTTGCCGATCCCTCCTACACTCGCGCCTGGCCCGGCGGCGTTGGCAATCGCAAAATGGGCTCCAACTATGCACCCACCATCAATGTACAAGGGAGGCCGCTGCTCGTGGCCTGCAACAGGTGCTCTGGCTTTATGGCGAGGATCACCAGCTCACCGAAGTGGGCACCATGAACATATTCATGTTCTACGTCAACGATCAAGGAGGTAACATCTTGCTTAACTCGCTACTTTTCAACATTTTACTCACTTCTGCTTAATTTACAGAACAAGAACTGATTACACCACCGCTGAATGGTCTCATTCTGCCGGGCATCACTGCGACTCCATTCTGGCCATGACTCGCCAGTGGGGCAAATTCAAAGTACGCGAAGCCACCTTCACCATGCCCATGGTCTCCGAGCTGCTCAACCAAGGACGCGTAAGTTGTTCAAGCACTTGATTATCTCACGTGAAACTAATTTCCGTTCACATTTTTGCAGTTATTGGAGCTGTTCGGCACTGGCACCGCCTGTGTGGTTAGTTCCATCAATCGCATCAACTATTTGGGCCAGGATCTGTATATTCCCACCATGGAGCAGGAGAAGCCGGTGCATGAACTGATTCGCGAAACGTTGACCGACATTCAGTACGGCAAAGTGGATCATCCCTGGTCGGTGGTCATTGACTAAGCATCCAACTTGTGCCGCACTTGTGTATTAGTAGGTTATAGTTTTTAGAGAAGAGGAAAGGAATTTTGGAAGTCAGAAGAGAGGAGAATTTCTGGGTTGAAAAATGTGCTCGAATTTTTGTTTGTTGCATTTAAATGAATGTTTGCACAACATTCGAACTATATGTAAAACACACATACTAAAAGCTATATATATTTATGTATAGAGCTGCTTACCTAATTAGCTATAAGTTAAGGGCCGGGCTTTGCACCCATGCTATATAGTTACTATATACATTTACCTATCTATATACGATATACGATATATCATATATCAATCTAATTTCTATTTATTTATATTCGATGTTTTTTTGATTATCACTTTTTACTGTTTCGTTTCGTTTTTGATTTATGAAAATTTACTTAATTCAATTCAAATCAGATCAGAGACGTGGATTTCATAAAATTTATGAATAACTTTCACGCTTTTACTTCCAATTAGCAAAACGACAAATATTGAAACAAGAAAATTCTTTTTAAAGAAAACCTAAAAATAATTTAATTGCTAACCAAAGTCTTAAGTTCAGGAACTGCCCAAGCAAGAGCAGATCTAAAAAATCAAAAACAAAAAAAAAAAAAAAATTTAAAAACAATCAAAAAAAAAATTACCAAAAAAAACAACGCACACACAAAACAAAAAATAATTTTGGAAACGTACCGGAGGCAAATGCATTTATTAGTCAGTAAGTTGCCAGAGTCGAGTCCAAGTTAACAAAATTTGCTAAGACACATTTCTGGAATATTTGTTTTTCATAAATGTTTGTTGGAGGTAAAAGTAGCCAGGAGAGCTGCAGAGCAAGCTGTGACTAACCTATTGTGTATGTATGTACATAGATGTTAGACAAATTATGAATTATGTAAGTATACGATCATTAAATTTAATTATATTATTGAAGTGAATTGAAGAAATAAAAATCAAAAACAACAAATACAAAACACGCCCAAATATATTTTTGTTGAGTCTGCACGGAATTAGATGAATCAACAAATGGTAAATTAATGGTAATGATCGCTTAAGTCGTGTGAGTGTTGTGCTTGTCATCGTCATGCAAGCTGCAAGCGGGCAACCCAAATGTCTGACGCCCCGCATGCGACAACTTGCACCTCTTCGATGATGTCCCTGGCCTGGGCGTGTAGCACACGCATTCGCTCCTCATCGACACGTCGCTCCATCTCCAGCTCCATGTCCTGCAGCGCCTTCATGATCATGCGCTCCTCCCTCAACAACGGCGGCACGCAGTCGCATATTGGATATCATATCGGTGGCATTGGCATCGTAGCTGGCCTTATTGATGGCACGACTGGCAGCCACTCGATCGGCAGCCTGTTGATAGTGTCGCTCCATGAAACCTGCTCGCGTCGCGTGTGATTTGGCCGAATTTGGCATCCTTATCGGCATAGAAACGATGCTCCTTGCACTGATTGATCAGATCAATGGCAACTTGTTGCTTCCGTTCGTGACGTTTGTACCTCCTGCTGCAAATGTGCAGCAGTGTAATTAATATATAAATTACGATTACAAGTTGTTAAATTGAAACACCACTCAACATGACTCAGTACAAATAGTTCGATACAATATTTTTGCTATACCCAAACAATTAACTTTTTGGTTATTATGGGATGATGATCTGATCAGATGGGTGCAAGTAACATGGTGGTGGCGACGGAGGAAAAACTCTGCCGTCTGTGGTGATACAAAAAGTCCCGAATTGCGGCATTTTTACCATTTTTGAAGATAGAAACATGAAACTTTGTACATAAAAAAAAAATAAAGATCGAATTTCGGATTTTTTCTTTTTCAATTGGACCACGCCTTCCTTCCCGCCCACCTTACCATGATTTTATTCTAAAAATTTGTTTTAAAATATTTTTAAGGTAATATATTTAATAAAATTAAACTAAATTTATTAAATTAATATATTTTAGCAAGTTCGCATTTTAAATTTGATTTGGATCCATGCATTTTGCATCGAAAATTAATTAGAGCCCAATATTATGTTTTGTGACTCCATACCTTGGTGCCCAGTTAATAATTTATGCTTCATAAAAGCTCTTCCTCCAACTCCAGGAAAACTTTGCCCGAAAATTTCTGAGTTCATTCCTCAAGTATCTGCTTTAACTTTGATGGGCATACCTCAAACTCATATTATGTAGCGATTAAAATTATATAAACACTTTTCAAAAGTCATGCAACAATAGCATTGACTTTTCTGTTTCATAGACTAGTTTAAATGCTAATTTTCACTTTAACCTTGGTCCTGCCTCAGTATACGTCAATCGTTTACGACCAGTCTTTTCGCGTGGAACATCATCTTAAGAAACTCAATTATGACAGAGGATGCAAGCCATTGCGCAGGCTT
Organism: Drosophila nasuta; assembly: GCF_023558535.2. Taxonomy (NCBI): domain Eukaryota; kingdom Metazoa; phylum Arthropoda; class Insecta; order Diptera; family Drosophilidae; genus Drosophila; species Drosophila nasuta. Next base: position 538,769 of record NW_026869403.1, read on the forward strand.
TTCTGTTGCATTTTCGTAAATTAGTGTTATTCAATCGAAAAGAATTTTTGGAAGTCAGAAGAGAGGAGAGTTTCTGGGTTGAAAAATGTGCTCGAATTTTTGTTTGTTGCATTTAAATGAATGTTTGCACAACATTCGAACTATATGTAAAACACACATATACTAAAAAGCTGTATATATTTATGTATAGAGCTGCTTACCTAATTAGCTATAAGTTAAGGGCCGGGCTTTGCACCCATGCTATATAGTTACTATATACATTTACCTATCTATATACGATATACGATATATCATATATCAATCTAATTTCTATTTATTTATATTCGATGTTTTTTTTTGATTATCACTTTTTTACTGTTTCGTTTCGTTTTTGATTTATGAGAAATTTACTTAATTCAATTCAAATCAGATCAGAGACGTGGATTTCATAAAATTTATGAATAACTTTTTCACGCTTTTACTTCCAATTAGCAAAACGACAAATATTGAAACAACAAAATTCTTTTAAAGAAAACCTAAAAATAATTTAATTGCTAACCAAAGTCTTAAGTTCAGGAACTGCCCAAGCAAGAGCAGATCTAAAAATCAAAAACAACAAAAAAAAAATTTAAAACAATCAAAACAAGTAAGAAAGCTACAGTCGAGTGTACTCGACTGTGAGATACCCGCTACCCATTTTGAATAAAAGAAACATATTTAGCGGTATTTTCTCAAAATATACCAAATATATTGCAAAAATACTAAAATATACCAAATGGTATATTTGGTATATTGACATAGTACCACATTCAAAATATACCATAGACGGCACAATATACCAGATTGTCAGCCAAAGCAACTAAGACCCCTAGTAAGTAGGCGTTTTGCCCATACAAAAGTATTTCTTTAATAACTTCGACAATTTTTATCTGATCGCAACCAAATTTTCAGGAATCATAACTACTATAGTAAATATTGTATATACCAAAACTCGCAACTCTAGCTTTAAAATTACGCTTGTTATTCGATTTTTGATTTTCGGGGGCGAAAGTGGGCGTGGCAAAAATTTGAAAAAATTATAGCTCTATCTCTTATAGTCTCTGAGATCCAGTGTTTCATACGGACAGACGGACAGACGGACAGACACACAGACGGACAGACGGACATGGCTAGATCGTCTCGGCTGTTGACGCTGATCAAGAATATATATACTTTATAGGGTCGGAGATGCCTCCTTCTACCTGTTACATACATTTCCTGCCGGCACAAAGTTATAATACCCTTCTACCCTATGGGTAGCGGGTATAAAAAATTACCAAAAAACAACGCACACACAAAACAAAAATAATTTTGGAAACGTACCGGAGGCAAATGCATTTATTAGTCAGTAAGTTGCCAGAGTCGAGTCCAAGTTAACAAAAATTTGCTAAGACACATTTCTGGAATATTTGTTTTTCATAAATGTTTGTTGGAGGTAAAAGTAGCCAGGAGAGCTGCAGAGCAGGCTGTGACTAAACTATTGTGTATGTATGTACATAGATGTTAGACAAATTATGAATTATGTATGTATACGATCATTAAATTTAATTATATTATTGAAGTGAATTGAAGAAATAAAAATCAAAAAAAACAAATACAAAACACGCCCAAATATATTTTTGTTGAGTCTGCACGGAATTAGATGAATCAACAAATGGTAAATTAATGGTAATGATCGCTTAAGTCGTGTGAGTGTTGTGCTTGTCATCGTCATGCAAGCTGCAAGCGGGCAACCCAAATGTCTGACGCTCCGCATGCGACAACTTGCACCTCTTCGATGATGTCCCTGGCCTGGGCGTGTAGCACACGCATTCGCTCCTCATCGACACGTCGCTCCATCTCCAGCTCCATGTCCTGCAGCGCCTTCATGATCATGCGCTCCTCCTCAACAACGGCGGCACGCAGTCGCATATTGATATCATATCGGTGGCATTGGCATCGTAGCTGGCCTTATTGATGGCACGACTGGCAGCCACTCGATCGGCAGCCTGTTGATAGTGTCGCTCCATGAAACTGCTCGCGTCGCGTGTGATTTGGCCGAGTTTGGCATCCTTATCGGCATAGAAACGATGCTCCTTGCACTGATTGATCAGATCAATGGCAACTTGTTGCTTCCGTTCGTGACGCTTCTGTACCTCCTGATGGGCACGCTTCTTCTCGCGTGTATTTTACAGCCTATATATGCATTTTTAATATTTCACACGGGTCCTTGGAAATGAGGGATAACAGCAAATATTGAAATAAGATTTTTGCGGTTAGTTGCATTACAAAATTTCCAATTTTATTGACATTAAATGTGCAGCAGTGTAATTAATACATAAATTACGATTACAAGTAGTTAAATTGAAACACCACTCAACATGACTCAGTACAAATAGTTCGATACAATATTTTTGCTATACCCAAACAATTAACTTTTTGTTATTATGGGATGATGATCTGATCAGATGGGGTGCAAGTAACGTGGTGGTGGCGACGGAGGAAAAACTCTGCCGTCTGTGGTGATACACAGTGCACTATGGGCAAAAAGTCCCGAATTGCGTCATTTTTACCATTTTTGAAGATAGAAACATGAAACTTTGTACATATAAAAAATAAAGATAGAATTTCGGATTTTTCTTTTTTCAATTGGACCACGCCTTCCTTCCCGCCCACCTTACCATGATTTTATTCTAAAAATTTGTTTTAAAATATTTTAATGTAATATATTTAATAAAATTAAACTAAATTTATTAAATTAATATATTTTTAGCAAGTTCGCATTTTAAATTTGATTTGGATCCATGCATTTTGCATCGAAAATTAATTAGAGCCCAATATTATGTTTTGTGACTCCATACCTTGGTGCCCAGTTAATAATTTATGCTTCATAAAGCTCTTCCTCCAACTCCAGGAAAACTTTTGCCCGAAAATTTCGAGTTCATTATCTCCGCCTTCTTCTACCTGATTATCATTATTGTCTACACATGCTCATGTTATTGGAGGCTCAATATCAGGAGATTCCAAAAGAGCTATAACATCTCTCGGTAGGCTTTTTTATAGTTTAATCTTCGGCGTTACTTTAGATTTATAGTTGAAAGCAGTGGGTCAGAGGAATTGAATGCTCTATTAAACACATCTGATATAGTATTCAGGCCGCTGTTTTCCTTGCATGAGAAAACATATCGAGTTTGTACAATTTTTGCGCTCTTCTGATGCATTTTCACGGAGAGCCCTAGAAAAGTACGGAGGTTTCCATAATTTGGTGCCAATGTACCAGTACTTTATGCAAAATTTGAGACATTGGATACCTCAAGTATCTGCTTTAACTTTTGATGGGCATACCTCAAACTTATATTATGTAGCGATTAAAATTATATAAACACTTTTCAAAAGTCATGCAACAATAGCATTGAGTTTTCTGTTTCATAGACTAGTTTAAATGCTAATTTTCACTTTAACCTTGGTCCTGCCTCAGTATACGTCAATCGCTTACGACCAGTCTTTTCGCGTGGAACATCATCTTAAGAAACTCAATTATGACAGAGGATGCAAGCCATTGCGCAGGCTTTTCTGTTGCATTTTCGTAAATTAGTGTTATTCAATCTGAAAACTGAATAAGCTTATCTTTTATTAAGATTTGCTGAACATCACTTAATTCATTTTCATCGATATTTTGCAAAACAAACTGCTTCACAGCAGTTTGTTGGCGGTTGTTGTTGCCCCAAAATCAAACAACGTTGCAAAACAAGACGTAAATACAACTGCAACATTGAGTTTTGCCGTAAATCGGGCAAAACGGGCAAAAATGTTAACCACTATTTGATTGTTAACAGTTTGGTTAATAACATTCAGCTTTAATATTGCCTCGACCGGCCTAGACGCACTAGTTACACTCCACAGAAACACATATTTAGTGCCAATAATTAAAATTACATATCTTGACAATTAAATTCCATATTCAAGCTTTTTGTTTGATTTAATATTTGAATATAAAATTGACAGAAAAAATCACAAATTTTCTCGCCAATTTGTTTTTAGGGGTCCAGACCATAGTCTTTAAATATGGGCAAATAAAAATTACCAACGAAGCCAAAAAATTTAATAATATGTTTCAGTATTCTTGAAGTATTCTAATTCAAAAAATAAAGTCAATTTAATGATACCTAACACAAAAAATGTAAAAATGCCGCACTTTGCGACTTTTTGCCAATAGTGCAGTGGCGCAACCCACAAGTTGCCACCCATTGGGAAGGTCAAGAACAAGCTTTGTGAAGAGAATTCTCTGAAGAAAATTTGTTTCGGGCACTCCTCAATGGGTGGCAACATGTGGGTTGCGGCACTGCGTATCACCACAGCCGCCAGAGACAAACGTTCCTTAGACGGATGGTTACCCTCAAAGAGAAGCTATACGCTCAAATGGTGTATGCTCGCTACGAGCTTGAAATGAAGAAGCTGTTATGGTATGATGACCTGTTCAGATGGGGGTGCTTAGTAAGGTATTTGTTGCTGTGTTTTTGTTTGCTGAAGGCGTACTGTGAGGCATTTCGTTCTGTCTTTTGTTTGTTTCATTTTATGGATGCATGTTTTACGCTCTGCTTTTATTTTGTTGTGTTGGTGCTAGTTTCGATTACCATTCAGCATCGCCGTTCGACTTTTGAAATACGTAATCCTTGCCGCGCATATTCATGATGCCATCCTTGAGATAGAATTTCCATTTGTTGCGCGATCGTGTGATCTATAGAGAAAGCAAAATTGGAAATATAATTAATGGATACATATTTTACATGTTGTTAAATCATACTGGCACACAATAACGTTATCTGTGTCAAAGACCTCGGCATTGTCCTCATCGGTGACGTCGTCTGCGCTATTCAAGGGCTCCTCTTCGGCAGCATCCTCATGCTCAGCATCATCGTCATCGTCTTTGTCCAAATCATCATCGTCATCATTATCCATGTTATCATCACTCTCCTCGCTCTCATCCTCTTCCGACGAATCCAAAGCGCCATCCAATTGCTTAGCAATGGCAATATTCTCTGAAGCCACCAAAGAGTTATTAGTAATGCTCATATAATAAAGTCTTACAGTGCTTACTCTGATGATTGGCATTGGTGAGAGCCGCATTGACATGCTGCTGCAGCACGAATGAGGCTAATGTGGTGGGCAATGACATGATCGATGAAATCAGATGAGCTGTTAATATTTGGGTCAGCTGATTCTCTTTCAGTGCCGATGCTGGCACTTGTATGGTGACCACACGAGATTCCGAACTTGTTGAGCCAGGTGGCGAAGGTAACGTAATCTATAAAAGGAAATTATAATTTGAATATTAAGCGAATTTAATAGCCAGGAGACAACTGCTTACATTCACAGGCATTATGCGATTGGGGTCCAATTGCGATACAACTGGTATGGGTGTCTGTCCACCAGAAGCTGCATTGCCACCGCCACCAGCAGCGGCAGCCTGCTGTTGCTTCTGCAGCATTGACGCCGCACCCGATGTGGGATGCAATGGTGGTGGATTCTGTGATGTGACCTCCTGCTTTATGGCTCCTATGCCACCATTCTTAATGATGCCTCCACTGCCTACTGCGGACAGTGCTGGCGATTTACCAGCTGCCGCAGCTGGTGTTGCTGGCTTATTGCTGTCCCCAGACGTGTTCATGCCACCACTTGCTCCGGCGCATTAAGTTGTCAATAGCGCTATGTTGATTTCCTTAACCATCTTCACTCGATGCAGCATTCGCTGCAATGCATCCTGGCTAAGCCCCTGTGTGGAGTACCAAAACGGCGAACCGGGCACACAAGATCTTTCTGGTTGCAAGTAGAAAACATCGTTGAGCGTCTTTACATTTAAAATGGAAAATATAAGTTAATCGTATATAAAATATTTATATCAATTAGAACAGACCATTTCGATAGATAGAATTCGTATAGACGCACAGGACAGCGCAATAGATTCTCTTCGTTTTCCTGCTGTTCGTAGACCTTTTCTTGTGCGGATTGGCATCTGTTTTACAAAGGTCAAAATATATTAGTAAAATCATTCAACAAGTTTTTGATCTCAATAGCTCTTACCCTCCCAGACCTTCCGCGTGCTGGGAACTTTGGAGTTCTGCGAGCGTTTCCAATGCCTTTCAATGTGCGAGAAAGATAATGTCTGCAATATGGACATACATACATTAATATATGCACTCTCAGCCCTTACAGCTCTTGAAAACCCAAACAACTCTACATACTATACATTAGAAATCAGAAAAATTATCTATAAACACAAATACAAATTCACTCTGATATGGGTCCCAGGCCACTCCGGCATCATTGGCAACGAGCTTGCAGACCTAGCTGCTAAGCAAGCAACCGCACTACCTTTAATATCAGTAAAAACAAGTAAGAAAGCTACAGCCGAGTGTACTCGACTGTGAGATACCGCTACCCATTTTGAATAAAAGCAATATATTTTGCGGTATTATTCTCAAAATATACCAAATATACTACAAAAATACTAAAAACATACCAAATGGTATATGTGGTATATCAATATAGAACACCATTAAAAATATACCATAGACGGCATAATATACCAGATTGCCGGCCAAAGCAACTCAGACCCACAGTAAGAAGGCGTTTTTGCCCATACAAAAGTATTTCTTTAATATTTTCGACAATTTTTATTTGATTGCAACCAAATTTTCAGGAATCATAACTACATTAGTTATTATTATATATACATATATAAAATTCGCAACTCTAGCTTTAAAATTACGCTTGTTATTCGATTTTTTAATTTGCGGGGGCGGAAGTGGGCGTGGCAAAAATTTGAAATAAACTTGATCTGCGTGCAAACATAACAAATGCTGTCGAAAAAATTATAGCTGTATCTCTTATAGTCTCGGATATCTAGGTGTTCATACGGACAGACGGACGGACGGACAGACGGACATAGCTAGATCGTCTCGGCTGTTGACGCTGATCAAGAATATATATACTTTATAGGGTCGGAGATGCCTCCTTCTAGCTGTTACATACATTTCCTGTCGGCACAAAGTTATAATACCCTTCTACCCTATGGGTAGCGGGTATAATTACAACGTATCAGATACCCATCAACAATCACATGAAAGAGTAAAATTACCTTATATGGAACAACACATCTATACACTACAAACTTATTAACACAAAAAACAGAGCAATATCGAACTTTTAAAACCAACTATTTCTCGATTAGAGACCATCAAATTTGTGAGACTCGAATAGGACACACTAAACTGACACACAGCCACCTATTTGATAAAACACCTCCACCCATATGCCAACAATGTAACTTTAACCTCACCATATCTCACATGTTCCTTGAATGCCCTACCTACATTCAACACAGACATAAATTCCTTCAAAAAACTTTAGAAGAAATATTAGATCCTATGAATATAACCACAACTATCCAATTCCTTAAATCCATAAACCTTTACAACAGCATATAAGTTTATCCTTACTGTACATAACTAGAATAAGTGCACACATCTGTATATATGTAAATACATATTTAAGTTATCTCATATTATAAAATAGATTTTAAGCAGAAGGCCTTTGTAGCTGTTGCTTTACACAAACAAAAATTACCAGCACTTTATAATTGCTGGTAATTTCTTAATAATAATAATTTTGTATATGATTAACTTATATTTTCCATTTTAAACTTTATAAACTTTTGACTTTATAAATCACTTGTGCAGAACTTGTTGTTTAGCAGAACATACAGCACTATTCCGTTATGTTCCAGAGTTGCCACCAAGTTCATAAAGGGTGGCCCAATTTTCGGCCGTAACACGTGTTGCCACCATGGTAATATTAGTTTGGCAATAATCACAAAAATTGAATTTTCCCGAAAACGGCTTAACTGATTTGAATAAAACAAAAACAAAATATTTGTCTATTTGTTTCGAATAGAGTGAATTAGCGCGACATGGCCTACAAGTTCTGCAAATATAAAGTATAACTGCAAAATTACGATTTACATAAGAATATAAAATTGCGTATATTTATTAATTATAACAAAGCAATATATATGTAAATAGAGTATTTAAAAGTAATTTTAAATTATAGTAATATTTGTTTCATTTAGTTATTTTCTGCAAGTATTTGAAGTCCCGCCAAAGTCCAAATGGTGTTATTTAACACTGACTGGTTCCAGTGATTTGATGCACCTGCGAAATGAACTTGTTTATGCGGGTTAGAAAAGGTCAATTTTCTTAAAACAGCTAGTAGGATTTCAACCAAAATTGCTATATATCTTCCTTATAGTTGTATCTACGAAAGTATAATGTGCGCTATGGCCGACAAGAAAGTCAAAAAAGTTACGGTAATTAATCGGCAACATTGATTTTTGTGCTCATTTTGTATGGGGCTGGAGCTGAGGTTATCGTACTTTTCCTGAAATATCTCAAAACGAATAGTGATAAAATTATTAATTTTTGTGGGTATATTTATAAAATAATACTCTATAACTTGTCATAAGCCGATTTGGCCGACAACTCGTCAAACAACGTGCCAGGCGTGAAAAAGAAGTCAGCAGCAACTAGCGAAGACAATAATTATTTTATTTTTATAGGTAAACTTGGATTCCGATGAAGAGAACTTGCCGCCACCTCAAATGCTAAGAACATTTGATGTCAATCTCAGCTGGTAAGTCAAACAATTTCACTATTATAATCAATAAATCAATTATAATACATAATTACTTGCAAGCAGGGCGAATATGACAAATTTGCGGACTCGTTTAAAAGCAGCAAACACCTCAATATGTCGGCCTCAAAGTTTTCCACATATTAAGTAGGAATAATTTCAAATGTTATACATTTCTTTTCTTATTTAACAATGTTTCTTGATCCAAGGTCGAGCTGAGCCAAACAAATTGCAATAGAAAGTCCAGGGAGGCTAGTAGAGTAGTCCTATAATTTTTATACCCGCTACCCATAGGGTAGAAGGGTATTATAACTTTGTGCCGGCAGGAAATGTATGTAACAGGTAGAAGGAGGCATCTCCGACCCTATAAAGTATATATATTGTTGATCAACGTCAACAGCCGAGACGATCTAGCTATGTCCGTCTGTCCGTCCGTCCGTCTGTCTGTATGAACACCAAGATCTCAGAGACTATAAGAGATAGAGCTATAGTTTTTTCGACAGCATTTGTTATATTTGCACGCAGATCAAGTTTATTTCAAATTTTTGCCACGCCCACTTCGGCCCCCGCAAATTAAAAAATCGAATAACAAGCGTAATTTTAAAGCTAGAGTTGCGAATTTTATATATGTATATATAATAATAACTATATAATATTTAGTGGCATTGTTTACTCACTTTACTGAAACACAAGATGGAAAGAATTTCATAGAAATACACAGAAATATGCTGTTGCTACACCTATTTTATGAACACTATTTTGGCCGTTAAACGAATTAAGCTTATTTACCTTTTATTAACTTTGTTTATTCTCTTCTCTGTCTGCTTGTGCTGGACAGAAAAATGCGGATGAGAACATCAGTTGCTATGAGATGTCGCGCGATCAGTATCAGATGTTCATCAATCTGGTGCAGTACTATCAGATGGAGAGGCGCTCAAACGCCTCCTGCTTCAGACCTTCACAGCTGCCTGTCATCTTGATCACATTATCGTCGACATTCTGCTAACTTCACTGCTGCCACTCGAGATTGTAAGTTGCACATTTTATTCATATATGTATATTTGCTTTGCAAAGTGATCTAATTTGTGGACAAAATTGAATTTCTTAACGTCAAAGACATGAAGGCACACTTTGCCGATCTGGACCTGTTTAAGCAGCTGGTCAAGATGCTAACCATAATATTCTCGTTGGGCCAGCTGATGCCTGTGAATCATCAAGGTGAGCAAATTTCATTTTAAAGAAGCTTTTAATGGGAATTACTAGGTTATTTAGGGAAATTCTTTGTGACATTTAATTTAATTTGGAAAACAATCAACTAATTCGTTTGTCTTGACAAACTTCTTATGCATTGACTAACTAAACTATCATAATTTGCTTTAATCGACTTATAAATATCGTGCTTTAAAGATATTAAAACACTTATTGCAAGTTTGGCAAGCATTAATGCATAAAGTGTTGTAGCTCTTTGCTTTTGTTTGTTAGTAAATTCTGAACTTCCCTTCTCTGCGATTCTCAAATTGTTAACGTAATACGTAGCTGTGATTTTGACTGTTTAACTTGAAAGTTACAAATTTTTATGTGGCTAATTCACTGACAAAATTTGTCATGTGATATTTACAGTAAAAAACATAAACTGAAAAAATTTTAAAAATAAGTAAAGGTTATTCTTATACCTCTGGATTTACACTATATTTAGAGCTAAGATTGATTTTAGGAACTTGTTTTATTTTACTATAAAATACATAAATTCATTTTTTTGCGTTCATTTCGCTAATATTTGCAATTATCTTTAAACAGAAAAATAATGCCACGTTAAAATTGTCACATGCAATATTTTCGTCAGAGAATTTCTCATATATATAATCATAAAGTGTTGGATATAGATTAGAACATTTTCAATTATTTTATTCACTTAGATATCTAATAATTTGTTCTTAACTTTTGCAGACTATTTGGGCGTGCACTTTGCCAGCTTTTGCTTGAAATAGTCGAGGGCAACAACCCGGAGGTGCTGGTGGATATGGTGATCGCTCTGATACTGGCATTCAATCAGCAGTTTAGCGAGCATGCGGTGAATGTGATCATCGAAGCCATGCAGAATCGGCCCACAGCCAAAGTGTTCACCGAGAAGCTCTTGTTGCAGCTCAATCGAGAAGGTAAAGCCAAACAATGTGTACTTTATTTTGTGATTAATACTATATACTATAATACTATAATACTTAGATGATCCAACGCGACTGCTGAAGCATCACAATGAGCACATGAACACGGTGCTGCGCATGTTTATTGACATCTTCAGTCATCCGGATACGGCTGGCATGTTTTATACAAACCATATCAATGACCTCATCGATATTGTGGTGCGTCAACTTTCCAATCTGGATGCGGGCAATGTGTTAAGTAATAATATATTATAATACATATAATTACTTACTAATAATCTGGTGTTAGTTCCGTCCGTGCTATTTGAGCTGTGTCGTCGCATTTTGCGCAACACCAACTATCAGGACCATCAGCATCGCTAGCACGATCTCATGAAGATCTTTATGCGCATCTTTTGCGAGGAGACCGAATGCAGTGCATCCGATCAGCAGTTAGTGCGCGAAATCGCCAACGAATTTCCCCAATTGTTTAAAGACAGAGCCAGAATCTAGAATTGCAAACAGAAAAAACACAACTCCTAAAACCAACTAAAACCAAAATAAATACCAATCTAAAGCGTTGCTAGTGAGGCTACCAAAGCGAGCCAACCAAAAATATTTTTAATTTTAAATTGTATAGTTTACAAAACTGAGAAATCAACAGCAGCTAAATAACTTTTCGGATAGACTTAAACAAATGAATAAACTGCTCGCTATCTCTGTCTAATCAAATCAATAACAAGAAATGAAAATGCAAAACAAACAAACTTTTCGACAAATGCAATTTGTATGTATATGGTATTAAAGTTTATAAACATATTAAGTTTATTGTTAAACGATAAAACAAAAAATCCCCAACAAAAAAAATAATTGTTAAATTGAATTGAAGCAGAAAAACACAAAACAAAAAATGTACAAAAGAATTTTTAACAACAAGTTTATCAAGAAAACAAACAATAACAAGCAACAACAATACAGCAAAAATGCTCACGAAAAAAAAACGAATTAATCGAGGGGACGAGCTGCAGATGCTCGACGATCAGATGGTCATATCGGGCGAAGAGCAAATCGATGAAGTAATTGAGCCCTTCAAGTGCGACGAATGCATCAAGGCATTCGCAACCAAGAAAGGCCTCAGTAACCATATGCGTGTCCATAATAGCTCAGCACAGTCCCAATCGCAATTGTGCGAAGTGTGCGGCGAGATGGTGAAACATCGGCGCAATCTGGCGGCACACATGCGCACCCATGCTCAGCACAGGCCCAATCGCAATTGTCGCCGTCGCAGCAACACAAATATGTAAAATTATAAGGAAACTTTTCAATTAAAAATTATTAATAAATTGAAATATTATTAGAATAATTAACAAGATTTATATTAGTAGCAAATGTCAGAAGAAACAATAAAAATTCCTCCAGCCCTCTGCCGGCTGACGGATGAGTCCTTATCAACAACATACTAGAACCACTTGAGAATTGCAACAGACGAATAAGTAAAATTTACTATTTTCGTTTTAATTTGTGTAAACAAACCTGGAATTATGCCATACAATTTTGTAATTGGAGAACGAAATATTGCATTCTTTGAAGCTGATCATACCAATAACATAAACAAGTTAGAAAGCTACAGTCGAGTGTGCTCGACTGTGAGATACCCGCTACCCATTTTGAATAAAAGCAAAATATTGCGGTATTATTTTCAAAATATACCGAAAATACTAAAAATATACCCAATGGAACGCACAGATATACATTTCCTGTCGGCATAAAATTATAATACCCTTCTATCCTAAGGGTAGCGGGTATAAAACAAACACGCAAAAAATTTGGCATCGCAAATGCGGCGCACAACTAACCGAGTACTCGGTGGCGAAACTCATTCTTGCATTGCTTCGCCGTTCGGATACGGTAAATTTTCTACTCATGCCTTCACCACATTTGCCAAATCCGTTTTACACAATGTCTCACTCAGTCAGTCAGAACTTTGAGTGAGAGTACCAAATGCTGTTTTGACTGTATTCATGCAGACCTCTGCATGCATACATACGATCATAAGACGCAATATAATTATATATTCCCGCCGCTGCCGCTGCGATTTATTCGCTGTGGTGTAAGAGATGATTAAATCTCTTAAGCTACAACGCCGCTGCGATTAATTCATGTCTTTTGCCATTCACACGTTCACTAATGTAAACAAGGGCAAAAGTGGAGCCGCATATTGAATGCGTAAAAACAGAGCTCAATTAGCTGCTCAGCTCAGATTAAGAAAAAGTGAGACCATGTAAGGCCAAACATCAACCGATATTCGATATATAATATATACTGATTTAATATATTAGTGATGAGATGGTGCGATAACATATGTATATACTGTTTTTGCATCCAGTTTGATGCTACATTTCCACAATTATATTTGTATGCTCCTTTTGTAGTCACCAAATTTTATTCACATTTAATTAAAATTTTTTTATATTTTATTTAATATATTCCCACAGAACACCAGGTGGCTGATGTCCTCACGAAGCCTTCGCCCGCTGCAAGATTTTTGACCCTAAGGCGCGCAATGGGTCTCACAAATTAAAACTATTTATAATAACATAAGTTTTTTTGTTTGATAATTAGTGATTCAAAAACATATAATATGTTAAATTAAGGGCAGCAGACAGACAAAAAAATCAAGGTTTCAATTAGATTTGAAATCATACAAATTACTGCTGACCAATTTAATTTTTTAAATTTTCACTTGTAATATTGATATTAAAACGGCAATATGGAAGTAAATAGTTTTTTGCTTTTGTTTTTAGTATGTTTTACATTTTAGTATGTATAATTAAATAAAATCAAAGGGCTGTAATTAGTTGTACAATGTAAAAACGCAATAAAAACATGTGAAATTCAAAGAAACATTTCAATTAGACGTTTAAGTCTTCGGGGTAAAAGTTGAAATAAATTTCAATAGTTTACATAAACGCTTGGAATATATATATATATATTTTTTTCGTTTAATTTTTATTTACAATCTATCTTAAGACAATAAGTAAATTTTATGACTAATATTTACATAACAGGAATAGCAGATTTCCAGTGAAACCTGCTATTAAATATAACTTCTTGTTTACATAAATTTACCTTTCGGGAAAATCAAGAATGTGAAAACTTTTAAGACTTCTAACAGTTGAGCTATTGTGTAACGAATCACTTATGTAATATTCGTCTGGTGCTGGTGGAAGGGTTCTTAGTGTGGCGTACGCGCTGGCTTCTCCGGGCTTTGCTCAGGTAGCATGGGGTTAAATAAAAGGCCAACTAATAGGACGCACCACTTATAATAATAATACATTTAAATTTCGCGTACATATGAGACAGAGAAGAAGGAGTGTAATGGGAAGGTTACATTGAGCAATAGTGAAAGAGGGAGAAAGGGAAGGAGAGGAAGGTAGGTTAACAAAGAAGACGGAGCCACTCTCTAATGCACCACAGCTGTTATTGTGTGCAGACGCCCACCCAAAAATTAAAAAGTTGGCAGGATCCCTAAAAGACAGTGGTTCGGCTAACCTACTCCTGCTTGGTGATGCCTGGTTCCAAATAAAAATAGGCACTTAAGCGAACATACTTAATTTATTAATAGATAACAAAAATACTTTGAATATTAACAACATTATTAAATGACAAGAAAAATAAATAAATAAATAGATTAACGGACTAACATGGTAAGTGTGTATGAGGCAGAAAATTATTTTAAATGAGGCAAAAAGGAAAGAATAAATAAATAAATACTAAAAGTAATTAACCTATAAATATAAGATATGATGTATTAAATGGAAATAAAATGAAGTGAAAACTAAAATGATAGTTAAAATTAACTAATTAACTAATGCATTGCTAGCATTTAGAATATAGGCAAACATTATATTGAAATTAAATGTGGATCAGCTGATGGCTGTCACTCAAATAAATGACTTGCTATTGCCAGTCTTGCAAGGTCATTGACCGCTGGGATTGCAAACAACTGTAGCAGCGCTATGGTCAGAGGGACCACAAGCAAACGAAAGCTTTAGCTCTAGCTCATAAGAAATCAATAAGTTAGAATGAATCAGACTTACAGTCGCGACTCCCACGCAGAAAGATCTTTCTTTGCTCAGATAGCATGGGGTTCAAGGAAAGAGCCAACTAATAGGACGCACCACTTATAATAATAATACATTTAAAATTCGCGTACATATGGGAAAACAGAGAAGGAGTGCAATGGGAAGGTTACATGAAATAATAGTGAAAGAGAAGAGAAAGGGAAGGAGAGGAAGGTAGGTTAACAAAGAAGACGGAGCCACTTTCTAATGCAACACAGCTGTTATTGTGTGCAGACGCCCACCCTACCGTGATCCTGCATTCATTGCCAAAAACTAAAAGTTGGCAGGATCCCTAAAAGACAGTGGTTCGGCTAACCTACTCCTTGGTTAGGCATGGTTCCAAATAAAAGTAAACAATTAAGCGGACATACTTAATTTATTAACATATAAGAAAAGTGATTTGAATTTTAACATTACAAACGAAATGACAAGAAAAATAAATAAATAAATAAATTAACGGACAAACATAGTAAGTGTGTATGAGGCGGAATTAATTAAATAAGGCCAAAAAGGAAAAATAAATAAATAAATACTAAAAATAATTAACCTATAAATATAAAATATGTTCTAGCATAATTATAATATAAATAATTATTTTAGCATTTAAATGTTGACTAAATTAAGAGAAGGAAAAAAAATTAGCTAAAATGAACTAGTTTTGGTTCATTTAGAAATGCAATGTTAGACCATCACACCGAATATAGGCAATCACTAGATGCAAGTAAAAATGAGGATCAGCTGATGGCTGTCACTCAATGAAATGTTTTGCTATTGCCAGTCTCGCAAGGTCACTGACCGCTGGGACTGCAGACAGCTGTAACAGCTCTATGGTCAGATGACCACAAGCAACAGGAAGCTTTAGCTCTAGCTCATAGATTATTAATTAGTTAGAGTGAAACAGACTTACATACATTAGAGACTCCCACGCAGAAAGATCTTTCCTTGTGTTGGTGCCTGTCTGTGGTGTATCTGTGGGGAATAATAATAATTGCGAGCTTTTGCGCCTGCATGAAAGCTGACTGCTATGACCGGTAGCGTCGATCAAAACGAACATGCATACATACAAATGTATGCAGGTATGGTTTTACATGCTTTTCAGGCAATACAAAAACATTAAATTTTATAACTAAATACAATTTTACAAAGATATTTTGCCTATAGGTGTTGCCTTACATGCCTTCTTAAATGATTGGCATTTCTATTTTATACAATAGTACAGTGGTACTTGTATTATGAAGGACCCAGAAAAGTTGTTGGTTCAACTTTCTCGCCACATCATATTACACTTACAACATTGATGGACTATCACTTATAGATGCATAGTTAAACAACATAACGTAAATTAACAATAATAAACAAACAAACAAAAAAAAGCTGCCGTTCGCCTTCCTCCTGGGTGACGCAGATACTCGGCCTCGATGCCACCACAAGTGCGGAGCAAATAGCCAACGAAGATCGCAAGGCTGCCGGACGCAGGTGTTTTGCAGTAGAAACACCACCTGCTGGGAAGCAATTCTCCTGTGCTCAATGAGCGTCTGCAGCTAGCAACAGCTCATATGTTTGCTTGGCCCAGACAGCTGATGTGTCCAGCACAGCTGCGACTTGGAGCTTTTGGTGGTTGGCCGTTAATCAAGCAGTTGTGTGTGTTGAAGTTTCATTTTAAATTAATTTAAAATTCTACCACTGGGTTATTATAATTTACACACGGGGTTATTATATACATTATGACTAGGTCATTATATTCAGCTTTATACCGGGTGTTATATAAATTAATACTGGGTTTTATATAAATTATAACTGGGTTATTAGATACTGGGTTATTATAATTTATGACTGAGTTATTATAATTTATGACGGAGTGCCGAATCTAAAATAAATAGACAAAACTAAACTTAGAACAACGGCACTTGGTTTATTTACGCCAGTTGGCAAATTCCTCTAGTGGACAAACAGCTACAAGTGGACGGCAAGGTGCACTTTTGTAAAAAAAAGAAGATGACAAGATTAACGACTCAGTATAACAATTATACAATGAAGTATCTTTGTATACTCACAAGTACTGTAGCATGCGTACATATGTAAATACATAAATACATATAAATAAGGCAGCAACACTTTGTTGTTATGCCAACAATGTCTACATAGGCAGCGACTTTGTCGCTAACGCCAAGTGCCTTCTGCACATAATCAAGTGCATTCGATATATGATCCGCACTTGATAACAGCGACCGCCCAAATGGCTAAGTCAGCGTTCTCACGCTTGACCGTCGCTATGTATTCATATGCGCGCATAACTCTCTCTCCACATGAATACTTATTGTTACAATATATATATACATAAGTACATAGCCGTCTCTCTGCCGCCGCCTGCGAGCAGCGCAGCTACGAGACTTAGCCTTACTTAGACTTAAGAAATATTGTAAAAAGACATACATTTTGATCGTTGGAGCGGCACCACTGCTGCTCCTCAAATAAAGACTCAGAAAACAAGCAGAGTATTCGTTTCTAATTTATCTGTGGATTTGGAGCTAAACAGCAGCAAAACTAAACTATATAAACTAAACAACTATTACATGGCGACCGTGACAGAGAGCTAAGGCTCTTCGAAAAACAAACGCAAAACACAAGAAATCAAAGTAACGAAAGTTTCCAAGAAGTGCACAAAGGAGCAGAGAACACACAAGATGAGACTGTAAAGCAAAAAAAAATAATAAAATAATAATAAAAATAAAAATAAAGAAACACAAGACAATTCAGCGCCCGCCAAAAAAAAAGAAAAACCGAAAAGAATTCAAATGAAATAAAATAAAAGCTGCTGCTAATATAAAGTAAATGTGAAGTTACTACAACAGCAACAACACATAAAGCAGACAATTTTGTGGGCTTTGAAAGTGTTAGTGTGTGAGTGAGCGTGCAAATGTGTGTGTGCAAGCAAACTGCTACTGCAGAGCCACCAAAAAAGTACACTAAACAAACAATGAAAAGTGCCAAGTGAAAAGTACAATACATACATAACAAAAGTTAACAAAACTATGGTGTGCACATCCGCACACTATAGCAACGTAGGAGTAGCAGACGAGCTACAGAATCAAAATTAATCAACAAGTGCGAGTGGCCGTCCGCCCCTTGTACCATCGAGGGATAACCAGGAAAATATTTAAAAGTGTGAATGACAGTCCGTCATTTGCGCCATCGATGGACCACCTGAAGAGGAAAAATTAATCAACAAGTGCGAGTGGCAGTCCGCCCCTTGTACCATCGAGGGATAACCAGGAAAATATCTAAAAAGTGCGAATGACAGTCCGTCATTTGCGCCGTCGATGGATCACCCGAAGAGGAAAAATTAATCAACAAGTGCGAGTGGCAGTCCGCCCCTTGTGCCATCGAGGGAAAATCTGAAGATACATTCCGGCAGCGCAACCAAGTGCGCCCAACAAAATACTAGAAATTACTTAATTTTAATTTGCACTGCGATGCAAAAATAGCAATAGATAACAATTGTACAAACCAGGCAGTTTCTAGCTGCGGGTTTTCTCTTTTTTAAAAGGTAGGGAAGTATGTACAAAAAAAAGGCAAATAATTTTTTTTAAATGAAAATATTATAAATGCCTAAAAATAATAAGAAAAACAAAAGAGGAGGTCAAAAGAACTTCCTCAATCTAAAAATTAAAAATTACATAAGAATTGTACAACCCAGGAACTGAAACAGTTTCCTGGGAAGAAAATGTGGCTCTAAGACAAGAATTAGAGGCCACATATAGGGAATTAGAAGCATATAAGAATAAGAAAGACATAATAGAAGCCAGAAAGCCAAAATGCCCAGCAGATTGTAAGGGTGCTTTTGACAATCCTGGCTGTGAATACACATGCAAATACACATGTGGCAAAAGATAAAAACTAAAATAAAAATAATAATACTAATAAATCTCGAAAAAAAAAAGTTTTCAATTCAGTAAATGATATAAAAAAAATACTAAAAATAATTTACTTTTCAATCATTTCAATCATTACAACTCAAAATTTATATTTTTGTTGATCTCTGACAGCATAACGAATGTTAAAAACAAAATAGAAGCAGTCAGAGAATCAAGTATAATACCCCAAAAGGGCCCAGGGATCTATAAGATAGCAATTAAATCTAAATATTCACCCAAAATGGTTTAGTAGACGTTAAGACAGTGGATTCCACTGCTAACGTTATCAATAAGGTAGAGCCACAAACAGTGGATTTGGATTTAATTAACATTCTGTTAATTATAATAACCATTGTGATGTGCGCAAATTGTTTCTTTAAACTGTATAAATTGCACAATAAGTGCTTAAAAGAAATATATGAGCCAGGCAAATGACCTGGACAAAATATAAATATTATACAGGAAAAACAGAGAAAACAAAGAGAAACATTTAATAAACAATAATGGGAAAACCATTAAAAGAATCTTAAAGAACGTCTTGTTAAGAGACCCAGATTTAATCAAAGAGTTAATTTCATCGTGTCATATAGTCCCACGTATATACGTAATTTCGGAAGTATATATATGAGGACATATGACCTAGATTTCTCCCCATTTATTGGCCTATCTAATAAAGAAAAGGCTGAATTATTAAAGTTAATACCCGGCATAGAAATTATGACGGTATTTAACGAGAAATCTGAGGAAATTAACTACGAGGTATTTAAATACTAAACCTCGAGATATATTATATGTAAATAAACTTGCTCGTTCGTATTATGGAATGGCCAGAACTTTCTGAGCGGATCCAAAATATTAAAACGAAATTCGATAAAGCGTATAAATGTCTAACTCAAAATAGACAAACGCACACGGATACAGTTAATAGGCATGCCTTAACATTAATCGACAGTTTCAACGAAGCTCGATTACTGGTACATCAACATAAAGACGTATTAACCAAAGAACATTGGTCAGAAACGTCAAGGCTCCTAATAAAACTAAGAAACAATATCCAAATAGTCAAAGACAGACATAATTTAAATCTAATTTTACCTTCTATTTTGAACACACCTGTTAAGTTGGAACTCGGTGAAAACCTTGAAGTTCGGACGGAGGACATTCAAATAGAAGATGAAGATTTGAATAATCTTATTATTCCGGCGGTATACACTGATCTGGATAATTCTACAGATTCAGATACTTCGAGTGTAATAGAAAACAAAATAAGTAACTCCATCATAATGGCACAATCAAATATTGATTTTATTAATACAGCATCTAAGCTGATACCAGTTTTTGATGGTAAGGCTGAAAATTTAACAAGTTTCATTGATGCTTTGCAAATAATACAATCAATAAAAGGCGAGAACGAAGAATTAGCTGTCTGTATTATTAAAACAAAGCTAAAAGGTGTCGCCAGGAATCTAATCGGTAATGAAACAACAATTACTGAGGTGATTTCCAGACTAAGAAGCAACGTCAAAGGCGAAACTGTTGAGGTATTATCAGCGAAGCTGATGAACCTACAGCAGCGCAATAAAACTGCTAATCAATATACGCAAGAAATTGAGCAGATGACGAAAGCCTTAGAAGGTGCCTATATATCAGATGGTTTACCTTTAGAGCTAGCCAAGAGTTATTCCGTGCAGCATGCAGTCAAAGCAATGACCAAAAATTGCACAAACGATAAGGTAAAACTTATCATGCAAGCCGGCACATTTAGTACTATGAACGAAGCCGTTTCCAAATTTGTCAATACTTGCACTGAAGCAACTGGGCAGTCAAACACCGTCCTATATTATAAGAATCATCCACAGCGCGGCTCAAATCGCGGACGTGGAGGTTATAGAGGTGGTTTTCGTGGTAACCACAATAACTACAACAATGGTAATTATAACAACAATTATCAAAATAACAATAGAGGACGAGGCCCATATAGAGGAAACTATAGAGGCGGTGGTAACTCGAACCGAGGCCACAATAGCAATAACCAAGGAAATGTAAGAATGACCCAAAATAATAACCATAACACATCGGAAAACTCCCAAAACCCTTTAAATACTCAACAATAAAAGAAGTCAGAGTTCACACTATTAATCTCAGCCAAAATATATTCGTTTCATTTTATAATGTAGCTACTGGGAAAGAACTTATCTTTTAATAGACACAGGTGCAGACATTTCCATTTTAAAAGAAACTTCGGATAACTTCAAAACATCCAAGATGATTACATCATAGACATAAAAGGCATAAGTCAAGAAATAATAAAATCCAAAGGTTTAGTTTCTATAGAGCTACAGACAACCAAATACATAATTCCACACGATTTTCATATCCTAAATTCATATTTCCCAATCCCATGTGATGGAATAATAGGCATTGACATTCACGCCATCTGAAGATTGGCTTATAATTAGACCCAATAATTTAAAATTTCCAATTAAAGTACCAATAGCTCATAGTTCTGGCAATAATTCAATACTTCTGCCAGCAAGATCCCAAGTTATTCGGAAAATTGAACTTAATTCAAAAGTAGACAGTGTATTAATTCCAAATCAGGAAATTCAACATGGTATTTACGTTGCAAATACCATAGCAACATCAATAATGCCTTCATAAGACTATTAAACACAACAAATACCGACCAAGTAGTCAGTACAGATAACCTAACATATGAATCACTTTCGAACTACGATGTAGTCAACACAAATACAGACAATAGAGAAAAATCCATACTATCGCAACTATCAAAAACTTCCCTCCACAGTTCAAGTCTCAGCTTACTAGCCTATGCACCCAGTATAGCGATATATTCGGATTGGAAACCGAAGCAATAACCACAAATAATTTTTATAAACAGAAACTGAGATTAAAAGATGATGAACCAGTTTATATAAAGAACTATCGAAGCCCACATAGTGAGGTGAACGAAATACAAAAACAAGTAGAAAAATTAATCTCAGACGGGATTGTCGAACCGTCAGTATCCGAATATAATAGCCCGTTGTTACTTGTTCCTAAGAAATCATCCCCGGATCAAATGTAAAGAAATGGCGATTAGTAATTGACTACCGCCAGATTAATAAAAAATTACTATCTGATAAATTCCCATTACCTAGAATTGATGATATTTTAGGTCGAGCACAATACTTTTCATGTCTTGACTTAATGTCAGGATTCCATCAAATTGAACTAGAAAAAGTTCAAGAGATATAACGTCTTTTCAACGAGCAACGGCTCATATCGCTTCACGCGATTACCCTTCGGATTAAAATAGCTCCTAATTCATTTCAGAGAATGATGACTATTGCATTCTCTGGTCTAGAAGCTTCTCAAGCATTCCTTTATATGGATGACTTAATAGTAATCGGTTGTTCCGAAAACATATGCTTAAAAACTTAACAGATGTTTTTGAGAAATGTAGGAAACACAACCTAAAGCTACATCCAGAAAAATGTTCATTTTTATGCATGAAGTGACTTTTCTAGGTCATAAATGCACTGATAAAGGAATACTTCCAGATGACAAGAAATACGATGTCATTATGAACTACCCAGTTCCGCACGACGCGGACAGTGCTAGACGCTTCGTAGCATTCTGTAACTATTACAGACGTTTTATAAAAATTTCGCCGACTATTCACGGCACATAACAAGATTATGTAAAAAGAATGTTCCTTTTAAATGGACGGATGAGTGTGAGAATGCATTCCAATACTTAAAACAAAACTTATGGAACCTACCTTGCTACAATATCCAGATTTCACTAAAGAATTCTGTATAATAACTGATGCAAGTAAGCAAGCATGTGGAGCGGTTTTAACTCAAAACCATAATGGTCTCCAACTTCCCATTGCATACGCATCAAGAGCATTTACAAAAGGTGAAAGTAACAAATGTACTACTGAGCAGGAATTAGCTGCAATACATTGGGCGATATTATACTTCAGACCATATATATATGGAACACATTTCTTAATAAGAACAGACCATAGACCCTTAACATACCTTTTCTCAATGACCAATCCCAGTTCTAAACTGACACGTATGAGGCTCGAACTAGAAGAATACGACTTTACAGTCGAATATTTAAAGGAAAAGATAATCATGTAGCTGATGCGTTATCAAGGATAACCATCAAGGAGCTACAAAATATAACTCGAAATATATTAAAAGTCACTACGCGATATCAGACTAGACAGAAAATCCGCGCGGAAAACAAAGAAATAGAATTGCCTACGCATTCTATAGAAAAGCTTCTAAGCCCAACGTATACGAAGTCATAAACAATGACGAAGTACGTAAAGTAGTGACCTTGCAAATAAAAAATATGCTATGTTTCTTCAAGCATGGTAAAAAATTATTGCAAGATATGATGTTAGCGATTTATATACTAATGGAGTTATTGATTTAGATCAATTTTTCCAAAGGCTTGAAATGCAAGCCGGTATACATAAAATCAGCCAACTCAAAGTGGCACCGCGGGAGAATATCTTTGAATATACTTCAATAGATAATTTCAAATTAATGGGCAATAAAACATTGAAAACATTAAGAGTAG
The DNA here is from genome assembly GCF_023558535.2 of Drosophila nasuta. Lineage (NCBI taxonomy): Eukaryota > Metazoa > Arthropoda > Insecta > Diptera > Drosophilidae > Drosophila > Drosophila nasuta. The sequence continues at coordinate 562,235 of NW_026869403.1, forward strand.
CGCTACTCAGCCCGGTGACCATAATAAATAAACAAAAGATAAAGAAGCTATTCTGTCTAAATTTCATGACGATCCCATACAAGGAGGTCATACTGGCATATCAAAAACTTTGGCCAAAGTAAAAGACACTATTACTGGAAAAGTATGTCTAAAGATATAACTGAGTACGTAAGAAAATGTCAAAAATGCCAGAAAGCTAAAGTAACTAAACACAGCAAGACCCCATTAACTATAACAGATACAGCTATAAATGTTTTCGACAGAGTGATAGTGGACACTATTGGTCCGCTACCAAAATCAGAAAATGGTAACGAGTATGCAGTCACTTTAATATGTGACCTAACTAAGTATTTAGTTGCCATACCTGTACCAAATAAGAACGCTAATACTGTCGCTAAAGCAATATTTGAATCTTTTATTCTGAAGTACGGTCCAATGAAGACGTTCATTACGGACATGGGAACAGAATACAAGAATTCAATTATAGAAAATTTGTGCAAGTACTTAAATATTAAAAATATTACGTCTACAGCACACCACCACCAGACAGTTGGAACAATAGAGAGAAGTCATAGAACTTTTAATGAATACATACGATCTTATATATCGGTTGATAAAACTGATTGGGACGTATGGATTCAATACTTTGTCTTTTGTTTCAACACGAACCCCTCTATGGCACATAATTATTGTCCATATGAGCTAGTATTTGGTAAGACAAGTAATTTGCCAAAACATTTTAATAGCATTGATAGTGTAGAAGCACTATATAATATAGATGACTATGCTAAGGAGAGTAAGTATAGATTAGAAGTAGCCTATAAAAGAGCTAGAGTTTTGTTAGAAGCAAATAAGAATAGAAATAAACTACTATACGATCATAAAGTAAGGGATATAGATATATCAGTAGGTGACAAAGTTTTATTAAAAACGAGACAGGTCATAAGTTGGATCCTAAATATACAGGTCCGTATATAGTAACGGAAATAGGAGATAGAAATAACATAGTAATAACAAATAATAAAAATAAGAAACAAACAGTTCATAAGGATAGAATAAAAATCTTCATTTCATAAATTGCACTTAGTACTTAGTATGGCCATACAAAGACACCCATACATAAGTAATACAATATATATATATATATATAAATTTTATTTTTGATTTTCTTTATTGATATTAAGTACAATCTCAATAAAAAAAATAATAATGCAAAAAAAAAATTTTTTTAAATTTTATAAAATTTTTAATAATAGAATTGAAAACTTTAACATAACCAAAATAATATAAAACAAGAAATCTTTTATTTTCAAATATTATTTTTATTTCAAAAAAAAACCCAAAAAAAAAAATAAGATTAACTAATTAATTCATAAAATAAAACAAACAAAAAAAAAACAAAAAAAAATAGTATTTAATTAATACCTAAAATAACTACATAAATTACGTTATTTTTTTTAAAAGGGAGATGTAGCATGCGTACATATGTAAATACATAAATACATATAAATAAGGCAGCAACACTTTGTTGTTATGCCAACAATGTCTACATAGGCAGCGACTTTGTCGCTAACGCCAAGTGCCTTCTGCACATAATCAAGTGCATTCGATATATGATCCGCACTTGATAACAGCGACCGCCCAAATGGCTAAGTCAGCGTTCTCACGCTTGACCGTCGCTATGTATTCATATGCGCGCATAACTCTCTCTCCACATGAATACTTATTGTTACAATATATATATACATAAGTACATAGCCGTCTCTCTGCCGCCGCCTGCGAGCAGCGCAGCTACGAGACTTAGCCTTACTTAGACTTAAGAAATATTGTAAAAAGACATACATTTTGATCGTTGGAGCGGCACCACTGCTGCTCCTCAAATAAAGACTCAGAAAACAAGCAGAGTATTCGTTTCTAATTTATCTGTGGATTTGGAGCTAAACAGCAGTTGTTACAATGTCTAATAAAACTAAACTATATAAACTAAACAACTATTACAGTACGTTTAATGCATCTGAGGCTGAAGAATACCTTGACGATTCCATGGATGAAACGTCCGGCAATGTCGTTGTCTCCGCCTCCCAGCAGCAGCAGGCAACAACTGGCAACGCTGGCGGTGAAGTACTGCCCCATGTGTGTCATGTGTGCAACAAAGCTTTCCGCCAACAGTGTCGCCTCAATCAGCACCTGCGCTCGCACGACGACGAGAAGCTCTACATGTGCGAAGTGTGCGGCAAGATGCTGAAACATCTGCGCAACTACAAGGAGCACATGATGAAGCACACGAATGTGAAGCAACATCAGTGTAACATCTGTGAACGCTTCTATCATACCGCCTCTAGCCTGGCGGCACACATGCGCACCCTGTAATAGGCCGCTTGTCGTATCTGAAATTGGCTAAGCCTAAAAGTATGCAACATTTTTTTTCGTTCTTTTTCTATACACATACATATTTCTACCTATTATTTATTATATTATTTATTTATATGTTTATTGTACTAGTTAATTTGTATTATTTAATTTGTTTCGTTGTATAACATAATTTGTAGTCTGTGAAAATGGTACTCAATGTCTTGTCGTGTTTTGTGCTTAGAAGCGGAGCTTTATTTACAAATGATACTGAAAGCTCCAGAAATAGCGCCATCTATTGGTGGACCACGATACATGCAAGCATTAATTGCTAGATCAGCTGATCGTGTGAAGTCCAGACCAAAATAGACAAGCGATTACCTTTTTGAGTAGGATTAATTGTCAAATTTCCGAAAAAAAAGGTTTTTGTTGTTGGTTTTGGCTGGAAGAAAAATGGTTGGCAGGTTATGTGCCGAACCTGAAAAAATGTGTACAAGTGCATGTGACTAAAAGTATATATCTCAGTGAAGTGGTTGGCGAAGCCTGATGCAGATATCTTACTTGTAAGTATACAATGATACTGCAATGTATAATTGTTATACTGATATATTAATGGTATTTGTTCTCGCAAAAGTGCACCTTTGCCGTCAACCCAACACATGCAATAGATGGTTGTCCACTGCAGGAGTTTGTCCTCCCATACCAAGTGCCGTTTTCCAGATTAGGGTAAATATTTGTTGAACGTATGTTTAGTTTTTCGTTGTTCTAAGTTTAGTTTTGTCTATTTATTTTTAGATTCGGCACTTAGTCATATTTTATATAAAACCTGGTATTAAACTGACTCTAATGACCCAGTCATATTTTATTTTATTTAGATCCTGCCAACTTTTAATTTTTGGCATTTGAATGCAGGATCACGGTAGGGTGGGCGTCTGCACACAATATCAGCTGTGTTGCATGAGAGAGTGGCTCCGTCTTCTTTGTTAACCTACCTTCCTCTCCTTCCCTTTCTCTTCTCTTTCACTATTGTTTATTGTAACCTTCCCATTGCACTTCTTTTCTGTCTTCCTTATGTACGCGAATTTTAAATGTATTATTATTATAAGTGGTGCGTCCTATTAGTTGGCCCTTTCCTTGAACCCCATGCAATCTGAGCAAAGCCCGGAGAAGCCAGCGCGTACGCCACACTAGTAAACCCAACACCAGCACCCGACGAATATTACACTAGTGATTCGTTACAGATATAATTATAATTTAATAATATATTTTGGCGCCCAATCGTGTGGCCTGTTTTTGGATAGAATCTAAACATGGCCTTTAAAAATATTATATATGCTCTAGAATCAATAACATCTAGGATTCAAGTCTTTTTGTTGTCCTTATACATATTTGTGTACTAGGTTAGTCTCTTTGTGTCTATTTTATTAGCGAGAAAGTAATACCTCGTAAAATCAAGACAAAAGAACTTAACCAAAGAACAAAAGAACTTAAACTTCCCTTTTAGTGGCTGTTAAGGCATTCACATTTCAATTAGTGTTTGAAACGGATCGTGGCTCAGAGCTGCTTTCTCGTCATACTAATTGAAGGTATGCCTATCTAGCAACTAGTCCTATCCTTTTCCATTCATTCCTATTCTTTTCTTCTTTTTCGATATCTGCTTTTTGATTCTGTGTTGATCACTACACACGAGCATGGTCGTTATCTTCTGCGTGGATACGAGTGTAAGTGGTAGTGATGCAACCAAAATCTATCTGTAGGTGGACATTGGTTCTAAATATTCGCTTGGAACAAGTAAGTGGTTTCGAACTACTTAACTTGCCGCTATATTTGGAACTATGTTTTTTTTCCCTATTTTCATTGGTTTCGATATATACTTCTTTTTTGTGTTAATCACTATACACGAGCATGGTCGTTATCTTATGCGTGGATACGAGTGTAAGTGATAGTGATGCAGCCAAAATCGATCTGTATCTGGAACAATGTTTCGAATTTCCTCTTTTCTTTTCAATATCTTTTTTTCTGGGTTAATCACTACACATGAGCATGGTCGTTATCTTCTGCGTGGATACGAGTGTAAGTGGTAGTGATGCAACAAAACCTATCTGTGTTCTTAAATTTCCTATTTCCTTTTTCATCCATATCTGTTTTCGACTATTAGTTAGCAACTCTTCTTTCGATAAGTGTTGCATGGTTCCAAATTTATTCATGGTATATTGGTTTATATTTTTGAGTTTGATTTCGATTATTGTTTGTTTATTTAATATTGTTTTGTGTTTCCATACGTTTTTTTGTTTAGTTTGCAATTTATAAATACTCAATTTCGCCAAGATGTTTGATGCACCCGGCTCAGACTGACAGCGTTGCCTCAATTACCTTTGACAATTCGCAGCAACTCGAGTTGACATCGGAGCAACAAACAGAACTGGCAAATTTCATACGAAGGACCTTAGGCAATAATCGTTTATCTTGCATCATTGCAGTTAAGCTACCTCAAGCGGGTATCCCACTTTGTCGTTACAACGACTAAGTGTGATTTTGCCAGGGGATGTGTAATAGGCCGCTTGTCGTATCTGAAATTGGCTAAGCCTAAAAAGTATGCAACATTTTTTTCGTTCTTTTCTATACACATACATATTTCTACCTATTATTTATTATATTATTTATTTATATGTTTATTGTACTAGTTAATTTGTATTATTTAATTTGTTTCGTTGTATAACATAATTTGTAGTCTGTGAAAATGGTACTCAATGTCTTGTCGTGTTTTGTGCTTAGAAGCGGAGCTTTATTTACAAATGATACTGAAAGCTCAGAAATAGCGCCATCTATTGGTGGACCACGATACATGCAAGCATTAATTGCTAGATCAGCTGATCGTGTGAAGTCAGACCAAAATAGACAAGCGATTACCTTTTTGAGTAGGATTAATTGTCAAATTTCCGAAAAAAGGTTTTTGTTGTTGGTTTTGGCTGGAAGAAAAATGGTTGGCAGGTTATGTGCCGAACCTGAAAAAATGTGTACAAGTGCATGTGACTAAAAAGTATATATCTCAGTGAAGTGGTTGGCGAAGCCTGATGCAGATATCTTACTTGTAAGTATACAATGATACTGCAATGTATAATTGTTATACTGATATATTAATGGTATTTGTTCTCGCAAAAGTGCACCTTTGCCGTCAACCCAACACATGCAATAGATGGTTGTCCACTGCGGGAGTTTGTCCTCCCATACCAAGTGCCGTTTTCCAGATTAGGGTAAATATTTGTTGAACGTATGTTTAGTTTTTCGTTGTTCTAAGTTTAGTTTTGTCTATTTATTTTAGATTCGGCACTTAGTCATATTTTATATAAAACCTGGTATTAAACTGACTCTAATGACCCAGTCATATTTTATATAAACCCAGCCATAATTTATATAATAACCCCGTTATAAGTTATATAAAAACATCCGTGTGTAAATTAGAAATCATTTAAAATGAAACTTCAACACACACAACTGCTTGACTAACGGCCAACAACAAAGCTTCGTCGCAGCTGTGCTGGCCTCCTCAGCTGTCGGTACACCAAAACAGATGGTCTACCTAAACGACGGTAGCCAGAGATAGTTGCCGACTCGCACTGCTAAACGGAGAACTGCTTCCAAGCAGGTTGGCTTCGTCTGTTGTCGAAGAACAACTTACCGTTGGCAGTCTCGCCTCATTCGCTGGCTACGGATTTTGCTGCTCCTTATTGTGTCATCGCGGCAGAAGGCGAATAGCTGATTGTCAGCCTTTGTTTTTGAGTATTTTTGTTGGATTATTGTTAGTTTAAATTGTTTAGTTAAAATGTGCATTTTTAAGTGAATGTTTATAATTGTTGTAAGTGTATTATGATGTGGCGAGAAAATTGAAACAACAACTTTTCTTGGGCACTCATAATGCAAGTACCACGGTATTGCTGTAGAAAGTAACAACTGCAATCAGTTAAGAATGCATATAAGGCACTATATATAGGCAAAATATTTTTTAAAAATTGTATTTAGTTGTAAAATTTCTTGTGCCTGTATTGCCTGCAAAGAATTGCCCTAGCAGCTCATAGCAGCCAGCTTTTACGCTTGCGCAAAAGCTTTATTGTTATTGTTTATCCACAGCTTCACCACAGACAGTCACTAACACAAGGAAAGATCTTTCTGCGTGGGAGTCGCCGAATGTATGTAAGTCTGTTTCACTCTTACTAATTGATTAGATACATATGAGTTAGAGCTTTTGGTACATCTCACCATAGCGCTGCTACAGCTGCTACTGCAGTCCCAGCGGTCAATGACCTTGTAAGGCTGGCCATATACATATGCCTGCATTGGTGACAGCCATCAGCTGATCCTCATCAATTGCTTGCGCAGAAATTTTTTTTTGTTTAAAAGATAGATAATGTTTGCCTATATGCATTGTGCTTTCCATCATTCTCAATGAATTCAGTTTATTTGCAAAATTCTTAAATTATTAGTAAATTTCAAAAACCAAAAATAATTATTTATATTATATTTATGTTAGATCATATTTTATATTTATAGGTTAATTATTTTTTGTTTTTCTTTATTTATTTTTTTTTGCCTTATTTTAATTACGCCTCATACACACTTACTATGTTTGTCCGTTAATTTATTTATTTATTTATTTTTCTTGTCATTTCGTTTGTAATGTTAAAATTCAAATCACTTTTCTTATATGTTAATAAATTAAGTATGTCCGCTTAAGTGTTTACTTTTATTTGGAACCATGCCTAACCAAGCAGGAGTAGGTTAGCCGAACCACTGTCTCTTAGGGATCCTGCCAACTTTTAATTTTTGGCATTTGAATGCAGGATCACGGTAGGGTGGGCGTCTGCACACAATATCAGCTGTGTTGCATGAGAGAGTGGCTCCGTCTTCTTTGTTAACCTACCTTCCTCTCCTTCCTTTCTCTTCTCTTTCACTATTGTTTATTGTAACCTTCCCATTGCACTTCTTTTTCTGTCTTCCCTTATGTACGCGAATTTTAAATGTATTATTATTATAAGTGGTGCGTCCTATTAGTTGGCCCTTTCCTGAACCCCATGCAATCTGAGCAAAGCCCGGAGAAGCCAGCGCGTACGCCACACTAGTAAACCCAACACCAGCACCCGACGAATATTACACTAGTGATTCGTTACAACCCATGCCGAGAACAAGCCGTATAAATGCGATCAATGCGGACGCAGCTATGCGGCCTTCGATCATCTGCGTCGCCAAAACAGACGCACACCGGGGAGCGGCCGTATGCGTGTGATTTGTGCGACAAGGCGTACTGTGATTCATCCTCATTGCATAAAATCAGTCATACGGGCGAGAAGTCGTTCACCTGTGAGATTTGCGGCGTTGGCCTATCCCAGAAGTCTGGCTACAAGAAGCACATGCTTGTGCATTCCGGCGAAAAGCCGCACAAATGCCCGATCTGTGGACGCGCCTTTACCTTCACCAGCAATCTGAAGGCCCATGTGCGATTTCATTCGGGCGAAAAGCCCTTCAAGTGCGACAAATGCATGAAGGCATTCCCAACCAAGAATCGCCTCAATAGCCATATGCGTGTCCATAATAAGAAGGCGCCCGTCACTGCCACCATCAACAGCAGCGTCGGCGGCGGCGGCGGCGACACAACCAATAGCTCAGCACAGTCCCAATCGCAATTGTCGCCGTCGCAGCAACAGCAGTCGGAACGGTTAACGACGGTCGCTAGACGTCGCACGGTGATGAGCGGAAGCACAATGCCTGATGTCAGTGATCAGCAGGTGTCCACACACACACAATAGCTCAGCACAGTCGCAATCGCAATTGTCGCCGTCGCAGCTACAGCAGTCGGAACGGTTAACGACGGTCGCTAGACGTCGCACGGTGATGAGCACAAGCACAATGCCCGATGTCAGTGATCAGCAGGTGTCCACACACACACACACACCCAAACACACACATACACCGGAGTGAGTGAGTGAATTTTCCACAAGCCGGTCGCGTTTTGAAGACGCTCCTTTTGATCGCTCTGGAATTCGCCAAAATAAGTCGAAAATCTAAAAAGTGACTACGAGTGAGCTCGAGATGTGTTCAATCCTTGTGTACTCACGGTCGGTCGGGGCACCTGCTGCTAGACGTCGTAGGCAGCCGCGTTACCAGGAGACGCATTGGCAGAATTGACGGCTGCGAGGGAAATTGTTGTTGGTTCCAGTACAATTGACCACAACTACTGGTAAGCAATAGCAATAGTACTCCCACGATCAGCTGACGACGAGGGCTGCACTATCACCAGCTGCTCAGCCAGACTGGGCGTTCTGGCGTTGCCAGTCGGTCAACCAGAAGCACAGCGCAAAGCTTAAAAGCACAGCGCAAAGCTTAAAAGCGCAAAAATAACTGCATACTTCCAGGAGGGCCTGTTACTTGCCGTGAGCGTAGCGAGTGATTTGAAGGTGCATACTTTCAGGAGCTGCATATTAATATACGCAATGAGCTCCGCTGAAAGAGTGCAGCTGCAGTGGCGCAGTGCATAGAGGTGCGAACTACTCAACGATCCACCGTTTGAGTCCACCAAGATCGTAAAAATCCAACACTTAATTTATTAAGTGGTCTGGTCGAATAAGAGTGGGTCGGCGATGCAGCGCACGCCACCACCACCACCACCACCAGCAGTTAACAGGCCTAAGTTCCCGTGTGGCAGCAGCATAGAAGAAACTGCATGCCATAACCAAACGAGCGACAACAGGAGCAGGAGCGAGGAACCAGCAAGCTCGTCGGCGGTCGTTGTGTTGTCGGATCCCGATATGGCCACACGCATTGTGCCTTTTGCTGGCCCAGCCAGCGAGAAGAGGTCGCTTAAAGATTTGTTGGAGCGCTTGAGCACAGAGCTGGACGGCCTTTCCGAGTAGTTTGCCTCGCAGAGGCACATTAATGAAAGGTGAGTTGGCAAGAATGCAGAAATGCATCGTGCCGCAACAGAGCTGTGTATAGAGGCAAGCGTCACAGTCCACTGAAGGCGCATTGGAATAAGCGGCCCCAAGAGCAGTCGTGTCAGCGGTAATCGGCAGCAAGCCGTCGGCAACGCCCTAGAGACAGAGGATACCGAGGCGGAGCCGAGAAAACTCCACCTAAGCGAAATAAAACAGTAACTCACTCGAGTGGACTACTGTGGAGTCGAAAAGCACTGGGAGGAAGAGGACCACTACCAAGCCACACCCAGACGCACTGGTGGTCAGTGCAAAAGGAGAGACGAGCTATAGCGACGTGCTCTCAATGGTTACCAGACGGCAGGATGGGAAACTGCAAAATGTCGCTGATAGCGTGATCACAGCGCGAAGAACTGCCAAGGGAGATCTTCTGTTGGAGCTCGGCGGCTCTGGGCTGGACAGTACTTCCAAACTGAAGGACGCAATCGAGAACGTGCTAGGGGATTGCGCAGAGGTGTGCAGCATAACCCAGCGAACCACAATTGCTATTCGTGACTTGGACGAACTCACGCGACAGGAGGAAGTGTTGGCAGCAGTGCATGCGCAAGCGGGCGTTCCTATCGACGTGTGCCAGCTGAAGAGCCTGAGAGCGGCATACGCAGGCAGGCAGGTGGCAATTCTTCAGGTGCCACCGCTATGGGCTCCAAAATCCTTGAGTTGGGCAAACTTAAGGTTGGGTGGTCACGATGCAGAATTGTGGAGCAAGAGCAGAGAACGAGGTGCTTCAAATGCCTTGAGATCGGGAGATAGCCAGCAGATGCAAAAATCTCATTGACAGGAGTAACTGAGTAGTTGGAATATCAAGTTTCTATACAAATCTAATTCTTGTACAAGGAAGTTAATTAGGGTCACCTGTCATTAATGTCAATTTAGGGGTAATAAAATGCAATTTAATTAGGGTCACATGTTGAAATGTCAAGTGTGAGGTAATAAAGATGCAATTTAATTAGGGTCACCTGTGGAAATGACAGTGTGGGATTTGTGTGACGAATCGTACGCGACCCGAGACGGGGCGATGAAAGGATCGGGATCGGGGCGTTTCGTCACACAAATCCTTCGGAGTCGGGGTCGGGGTCGAGGTCGCTTGTCCCGAGACGCCCTCGGGGTCGGGGTCGAGATCGCTTGTCCCGACACGCCCTCGGGGTCGGGGTCGCACTCGGGCTCGCACTCGGGGTCGCAGTCGAAAACGATTCGTAGATCGAGGGCGAAAACGTGCTCTCGAGGTCGCGTGTCCCGAGACGAGACGGTTAGGGGATCGGGGTCGGGGTCGCAGTCGATTCGTAGATCGTACTCGAAAACGTGAGACGAAGTCGTCCTACGAAAACGTGATACGAACGTAGCGTACGAACGCGCGAACACCCACCTCGAAAACGTAGAACGTAGGGCAACGCATCATACTAGATCGAAACGTTACGAAACGAAAGGACGGAAACGTGACGCAGCGCCACATCCAAGACGATCGAATACGTGAACGTCTAACACGAATCAACGTTACGGAACGTGATGAAATATGCTCGGAAGCCCAACGCTACCTGAAAAACGATCGAAGGCGCCTTGCACGTGACGCATCTCTACCTGTAAAACGATCGTAGGCGCCACGCTACCTGTAAAACGAACGAAGGTGTGACGCCCACTTCTCTCGTCAATTCGAATGTAATCGATATCGGAGCGGAGGAAGGAAGACGTGATGAACGTTAAAAGGATGGGAACGTGATGTAATTCAGAGGAGAGTACAACACCATTTCCAAGACACTTGAAGATAAAATAGAAAATCTAAAAGAAAAGCCGAATATTATAACCAAGATGCAATGAGGGTAGCACACCATGAATACCCATCGATATTCGCCCACTATTCAATTTTCCTCGGTTTTCATCCAAAACCTAAAATCCTTAAAATCACTTCTAGTTTGTGACTCGAAGATACACATCGGCTCCGCGATTCTCCAAAGTTAACAATATTGAAAAATTGTTAAGTGAATAATTGTGTAGTGAAAATTGTTTAAACCTTCAATATTAACAATAAAACCCTCGTCGAAAACAAATTATAATTGTGCAGTGAAAATTGATAATAACTTTCAAAAGTTTGTTTAAACAAATTGTAAAATTCAAAATTATTCTTAATCAACATTATAAAAATCAATTTTACAATACATAATCAAATACTTTAAAAACAATACTACAAATAAAATAAACTTTATTACATTCAACCAACAAAATAAAAAAATAAACAAAAACATCAACATGAATCCCGAGAACACCAACAACTTCAACAACACCACCAACACCATCAATGGCAGTATTGCTATTCCTGCCAGCATTACCTACCTGCAGGTATGCAATGGCATTTCCACGCTCGCACCGAGATACATAAATACAAGTCTATCCGTCCGGTGGACGGAAGAATCAAGCAGATTGTGAATGGATACAAGGGACGTATTCTCCAATACATGTTTGAGAATGAGGGAGCGGATGTAAGGATGCCTATTGAATTCCTAAATGAGGCTGGATTAGCACTGATCCCTCACTTGGAATGCGTGATGACTACCCACCTATCATAGGAAAAATACGCTAGAAATCAGGTTTTGGATACTATCAGATTCATGCCCTCTAGTCTAGACACACACTCGCGGGGAATTAGAGTGAGGAGAATTTCAATGTGCTGAAATCACAGTACAAAAACAAGTCAGTTTTGAACTACTTCGCAGGAAAGGTGTTTTCCCTACGAATATTTAGATTCTGTTGAAAAACTAGATGAAACTTCTCTCCCACCAAGGTCCAAGTTCTATAGTAATTTAACAGAGTCAGAATGTTCAGAAGAGGATTACGCTCATGCCATCCAAGTATGGTATCATTTTAATTGTCGTTCATTGAAGGAATACTTAGAATTGTATTTGAAAACTGATGTTTTATTGTTAACAGACGTTTTCCAAAATTTTAGGGCAATTTGTTCTTCAATTTACAATCTTGACCCCGCCCATTATTACACTACACCAGGATTGTCGTGGGATGCTATGTTAAAAACAACAGAGATTGAACTCGAGTTACTCACTGACATTGATATGATTACATATTTTAGAGTGGAATTCGGGGTGGGTTGGTGCAATGTAGTCATAGGCATACAAAAGCAAACCACAAATACTTAAAAGATTTCGATCCTACTAAAGAATCGGAATTTTTAATGTATGTGGTTGCAAACAATTTGTATGGATGGGCTATGTCTGAACCACTACCTTACGGTGAGTTCAAATGGTTAGACACGAATCAGGTTAAGAGTTTTAATCTAGAAAATATTCATGAAAATAGTGAGTATGGGTATATTCTAGAGGTTGATCTAGATTACCCTTACTCAATCCATGATGAACATAATGATCTACCATTCTGTCCGGATAACAAGCTACCATCAAGCACTTGTAAAACTCCAAAGTTAATAGCCGATCTCGCTGAAAAGAAGAATTATATCATATACTATAAGACTTTAAAACAGTGTATGAGACATGGCTTGGAATTAAAAAATTCACTCCATCCTTCAATTTAGGCAGAAAGCCTGGCTCAAGAAATATATTGATATAAACACTGAGCATAGGACCAGAGCCAAAAATAATTTTGAAAAGATTTTTCAAATTATTGAACAATGCTGTTTATGGAAAAACCATGGAAAACAGTAAAAAAAGGGTGGATGTACGGATAATAACGGGTGGGAGTATCCAATTGAAAATAGGAAGTCGGGGCGACCCAAATTATGTGCCAGGGATTTAGTATCAAAATCTAATTTTCATAGTGCATCAAGGTTCAGTGAAACTATGTATGCAATTCAAATGAAGAGGTTACACAACATTTGTGATAAACCAATTTATTTAGGATTTGTAGTGTTGGAGATGTCAAAATACAAAATGTATGACTTCCATTATGACTACATGAAACCTAAGTTTGGGACAGCACTCAAATTAAATTATATGGATATGAATTCATTTATTTACAGCATAAAACAAATGATTTTTATGCAGATATTCGGGATGATGTGGAGTTAAAGTTTGACACGTCCGAATATCCAGATGAATTGGCCGAGTTGTATAAGTTTAAGAAATGTAATAAGAAACGATTGGGTTTCTTTAAGGATGAGTTGCATGGTAAACCAATGACTGAGTTTGTTGGTTTACCCAAAAATGCCCAAAAATGTATGCGTACACTTATGAAAATTTCGATAACTCTGGTGAAATATGCGTCAAAAAATAAGGGGTAAAGGCATGTTGTTTGATGGGTATTTCATTATCAAACTATTCAAATACTTTGTATTTGTTCTAGTGTGCAGATGTTTAGGTCTAGAGGGCATGAAATCACTACAGTCGAAATAACAAAAACTACATTAGATAGCGAGGATAATAAGTGAATAATAGAAAAAGATAGGATTTCAACTATAGCAAGAGCACATTATTTAGTAATTCCCTTTGAAATTGAGAGTTCCATATCAATTCTAGAAGCGGAGTCAAGAGTTTGGCGCAGCCAAATTTTGCGCTAGAGAACTCACACAGTAATCAAACTAGTGTGAACAAAATAAATAATCTTAAAAGAAAGTTGGATAATAATGAAAGTGCGATCAACATTTACGAAGGACAATTAGTATTACATTTCATGTTAATGGATGGGATCAAAAAAATAAAACTAGATGTATAGAATAGTAAAACAATACTTTATTGAAAATTAAAATGTATAAAATAAAAATAAACAAGTAAGAAAGCTACAGTTGAGTGTACTCGACTGTGAGATACCACTACCCATTTTGAATAAAAGTAATATATTTTGCGGTATTATTCTCAAAATATACCAAATATACTGCAAAAATACTAAAAATATACCAAATGGTATATGTGGTATATCGATATAGTACCGCATTCAAAATATACCATAGACGGCACAATATAGCAGATTTTCAGCCAAAGCAACTCAGACCCCTAGTAAGTAGGCGTTTTGGCCATACAAAAGTATTTCTTTAATTACTTCCACAATTTCTGATCGCAACTAATTTTTCAGGGATCATAACTACTATAGTTGTTACTGCATATACCAAAATTCGTAACTCTATCTTTAAAATTACGCTTGTTATTCGATTTTTGATTTGCGGGGGCGGAAGTGGGCGTGGCAAAAATTTGAAACAAACTTGATCTGCGTGCAAACATAACAAATGCTGTCGAAAAAATTATAGCTCTATCTCTTATAGTCTCTGAGATCTAGGTGCTCATACGGACAGACGGACAGACGGACAGACGGACGGACGGACAGAACGGACGTGGCTATATCGTCTCGGCTGTTGACGCTGATCAAGAATATATATACTTTATAGGGTCGGAGATGCCTCCTTCTACCTGTTACATACATTTCCTGTCGGCACAAAGTTATAATACCCTTCTACCTATGGGTAGCGGGTATAAAATGTTTAAAATTAAGTGTACATATTAGTAAATTAAGAAAAATAAAAATTATAAATAACTTGAAATAAAATAAAAGAAAAATACAAAACACAAAAATTGTTTTCAATCTTATATTATTACAAAATTTCATTCTTATGAATCCAGCTGTCTTCGGTTTTGGGGAAACCCAACCAGCGCACGAAAGCTCTATTGCCTTTCTTTTTTAACACTTTTCAACCAGATAAGTGTTAGGAAAACTTGTTTTTTCAGTTCCTCTTTGTAGAAACCACCTTGAATTGGATTCCCATTAAAGTCTTGTAGTAAGTATGTTGTTGGGTAAGTATTTTGTACTTTGCTTATTTTTAAAATTTCAGTTGTCCAATTAGGGTATAGCTTTTTTCAAATACGTGTTTGTACTTGCTGATGCGTACATAATCACCCATTTTCAATTTGCTACCCGCAAACATTTTAATGTTGTTGTAGACAGTTTTCAAAATATGTTTCTCATTTTTAGTGTTTATATTAACGGGTGGCATTCGTATAGTTCTATGATGTCTATTGTTGTAAACGGAAATTAGTGATTTGAATATATCAATCCACTTGTATGTCCCATTGAAACTGAATTCACGCCACATTAGTCTTTTAATGATCTATTAAATCGTTCAACAATTGACGCCTTTAGACTACTAAATGTTGAATAGTGGTTGATTCCATATCGTTTCATTAATATCTTAAATTGGGTGTTAAAGAACTCTTTTCCATCGTCTGTTTGAAGATTTTTGGGGAATCCTCTCCCTGATTGAAATATTTTCTCCATGGCCTCAGCAACGTCTTTTGCATTTTTAGACTTTATTGCTTCCCCATCCAAATTTTGAGAATGTGTCTATCAGCATGTAGCGATACCCATTGTTTGAGTGTGCATACTTCCCCATTTCAACCAAGTCAGCTTGCCATAATTCGTTTATCCCTTTTGTTATGACTCTACGCCTAAGAAAATGCTTACGTGAAGGAGCATGTATTTCATTAATTATTCCCCGTCTAGACATATTTATTACTTTCGAATATGAGAGTGTACAATTTTATCAAGAATATCTGATGTAGTTTTCTCAGTCTTGATTATTCGCTGATCAACTGTAGTCAATTTATCGGATAATAATCTCTCATTCCTTTCTTGATGACTTGAAATCATTGATGTTAGAAAATTTCTCAGATCGTTTACAACTTGGTCCACATACTCTTTTTATCGCCAAGTCAGCATTCTCAATTGGTAAGCGACCATTTTTTAAACGTCTTCCTTGTATATTGTAACTTCCATCATTATCAATGTAGAGTCCTGGTATTTTCTCACGTCGTTTTAAATGAATAGAGATCTGCTTATCATTTACATAACGTCCAAACTTGTTAACAGACATGATGATTATAAGCTCATTTCAATATTATCAATCAATTATATATGAATTTAGTGTATAATTTGAGCCTCTCTCAATTCTTCAATTATTGACGTAATTTCATTAGTATGATTCGTATTTCCAGCTGTTTGAGAGGCAATTAAGAGTTGTAATCATTCAACCAACTCATTTGGATCGTCCCAATATACATAATTGGGTTTATTCGTCGCGAGTGACATGAATCAGTCCCAGAAACAATTGATTTTGAGAATTTAGGTGTAGACTCAGCAGTACGTGATTTTGTTAAGTGTGGTTTAATAATTTTTGTATATTTCTTTTGCCCTTGTTCCTCTGATCTGTACATCGGAATTAAAATTTCTCCGGTGCACATTAGTTATCAATAAAATTTCATTATATATTTCTAGATCATTTGAATTATAATTTTGAGGTAGGCGGTGGAATATTAATGAATATAATCCACTTGTAAGACGCCAGTTTTTCCATCATCAATTCAATTTTTTGTGAGTCACATTAATGTGACAACAACATTAACAACATTAATTGTCCACTTGCATTTTTGTATGGACCATATGTCTTATCAAAAGATCTTCCGTGCCAGTTCACTGATATTGAATGTTGGGTTGATTGACTCGTTATCGAAGGCATTGAATGTATAGCTGTTTCATTTGATAACACGTTCGATGAATGAGAGGGCTCTTGACTCGTTAACGGCAATGATGAATGGGGTGAGTCTTGAACCGGTAATGGAAGCGAAGTGTGGGGGATATTTGTTTCATAAACTTAGTTGATGAATAAGGAGAACCTTCTCTCGCTAACGATTTCGAGGTATGAGGTAAGCCTTCAAACGATGTGTCTTCTATAGCTGGTTGAGAATAGAATTGATCATCATCATCATCATCATCTTGAGCATTAACACTATCCATTCCCCAATCAATGCCTTCTCAATATCATATTTAGGTTTTGAGAATTGACTCTTAGCACTGTGAAATGTGAGCTTCCTTTTCTTGTTAGGTGGTGTGTTTCTCTCTCGATCGGTAGTTTTGCATAGTTTTTTCCAGTCTCAACATTATTTAACTCTGATGGTATCAATGTCTGAAATTTTTTGTTATCATTCACAAGTTCATGTAGTGGTTCAGTTATAGGTTTAAATGTTTCCTCCAGACCAATACTGTTCTGACTTTTGAGTTGTTTAAGATCAGAAAATTTTTTAGAGCATTTCGGCTTTTAGTTAATTGAGTTAAAACTTTTTGATTAATTTTCTTTCAAATTTATCTCATTCAACTGTTAGTGGATTAATGATTATTTCAGTCTTGTGGTCATTAGTGTACTGTGATCTATTTTACGAAACATAATCATATATAACCAATAAACAGATACATTAGCATGTTTTTATGAAGAGAGTTGGTTGTACAGATCAGCTATCAGACTGTTAAATAGACCAGCTAGCTGTTCTTTTAAACAGACCTGGTTGTACAGATCAGGTACCTGATTGTATCGACCAGGTAACTGTTCTTTAAACAGACCTGGTTGTAGAGATCAGGTACCTGGTTGTATCGAAAAGCTAGCTGTTCTTTTAAACAGACCTGGTTCTACAGATCAGGTATCCGGTTCTGATAACGGACCTGTTTCTGTTAACAGATCTTTTCAATTTCCATATCTCCATTTAAAATGATGAAATTAAATTTTCAATTACATTTATTCACACAATGTAAAAGGAGAAAAGTGGCTGAAAAAAAAGCTGAAAATTTCCCAATTTCCCATTCCCTAATGAAAATTTCGAATTTATATTTCAATAACATTTATTTGTAATAAGTATCAGAAGTAATAAAGCTGGAAAAGCTGAAAAAGAAGACTGAAATTCCCCAAATTTACCAGTCCCCATTTAAAAAATTTTTAATTTTATTTTGTTAATATAATTTATTGTTTTGCATATTTTTTTTTTCAATTACATTTTCAATTTGAATACAATTTCTCCATCATCCTGTTTTGTTATAGTATAATTACCAGTATTTAATTCTTTAATGTATACAGATTTAACTTCATCATAGCGTGCCGGGAGGTAAATTAAATACTTTTCCAATGTTAATTTTAGGGAATTGCTATTAAATTTACTAGGAACCTTAGACGCTCCATAGATTCTGAATTCCGTATTCCTTGGTAGAGCGTGGAAGGGAGCTTCTTTTCTTCTTGATTGCATTCAAATAATTCACTGTTGATTCAATCTCCATGTCATTGGCGAGGAATTGAATGTCCTCAGCAAGAGTAGTAATAAGAGGAAGATTAACTTCGGTGAAGTCAATCTCCTCTCCGTTGCTAACCTCAAACGATGGATTCATCCTGATTATTTGATGCGTGTGTGTGTGTCTAGTACTGCTGGTGCTATTAAGTGCTGCTACTGCTCCTGCTCTTCAGTGTTGATTGTGTGTGCTCCTGGCGGTGATGATACTGCTGCTGGTGTTGTTGAGTGATAAGTACTGATGACCGAATGATATTTTCCTTCGAGTGGCTAGCTGATTTTATACTTGTCACTTTCCCCTTCCACTGTTGTTTCCGAAGGTTTTCATTACGTAAGGACGTTTTCCTTTGATTGGTTGACTTTCTACCCGTTGCTACCTGTAGGACTTCTCAAGTGCTAGAGAAGGACAACCATCCCACTGATAAGTGTCTCTCTACTCTTCAACCGACATACACCTCATTAAAAATTCTAAACACAAATGTCCACAGTTTACAGTCCCAAAATTTTGTAAACGTTCATAATTGTACTTAATGTTTTTCCTAAATATCTGACTACTTCTAATGGTGGCTGTAAATTCCCGAAACTATCAAAATAATAAGAATCTGATCCTCTCTTGTAATATGCTACCCAATGCGTTCCATTCGATATTAAGTCTGCTAAATTTATTATTCCACACTCGAAATGATGTGGCAATTTGGGTAATTGATCCTTCATATAAACAACTCGAAAATGAGGAATCTTTCTAAAATCAAACTTCATTATATCAAAGTTTGATAATGCTCTCTTGGGTAGCTTACCTATTAGTTTTTTGAACGCGTTTTTGTCTTTGATTATTTCTAGCAAATGATATACTATATCCATTTTGTATGGTTGTAAATACAAGCCAGCTCCCAATGCAACCGTTTCCATTTTAGCCATCTTTGAATTTTTAATAGATTTTACTATTGCTGCACTACCTGACGCCAAACTACCCACAGCACTCAGAGCTGTTAAAATTGGGACAAGTGGTAAGAACCCACCTATCTTGGGTACATTTATAACACATGGAATAACAACATTTTTCCTACATCCCATCGAGTTCGATACTGCTTTACGTGCAACTTTTATTGCACTCAAGATATCAAGCGGTTTATTCTTTTCAATTCCTTTGTAGCCTTTTTGATTATTGTAGTCAATGATGTTTTCACTCTTTTCTTTCTCTCCTGATTTGATCCCATTCCAAATTTTTTCTTCGTCTTCATCATGTTTGTTACAAAGTATGCTGCTGCTCTCTCTCCAATACTACTGTCTAACGCTTTTACACGATTCCAAGCCTTTTCAATTAAAACTGAGTCAGCTTTATGACGTTCACTCAACTCTTTACTGTTTGAATATGCAATATCATGCTCTCTACACGCTTCATCCAAACCATTAATTCCACGATCACCACGTGCTAATCCTTTCTCTAACTTTGTTCCAGGTCCACAGTAATTGTATCCAGGTATATGAGCCTCAAAAGGTAGAGAGTCTATTATATTGTTTACAAGACCACTACCCTGTTTGAATTTTGATTTTGAACTAATTAAATTATAAAACGTTTGGCCATTTTATAGCAACCTCAATCAACAAACGTTTCCCATTGAATGAAGTACTTCTCTCACTAACATGCGTTTTTAAGACATAAGAATAGCATACTAGTACGAAACATTGAGGGTGGTGGACATGGAGAGAATAATCAACAACCTCGACATAGTGTTTTGCTACCCAATACAATTGGAGCATTAATTGTTAGACCATCAAATTGTGGAAAAACCAATGTAATGCTTAGTCTTATAGAGAGTCCCAATGGTCTCAAATTTGAAAATACTTATGTATTTTCAAAGATTTTATACCAACCCAAATATGAATATTTGGAAAAACTTATCAAACCAATTCAAGGAATGGGATATTTTACATTCTCCGGAAACGATGCAGTGTTATCACCGCACGAAGCTAAAAATAATTCCATTATGATATTCGATGATGTGGCATGTGAAAAGCAGGATAATATCCGAAACTATTTTTGTATGGGAAGACATAAGAATATTGATTCATTCTATTTATGTCAAACATACACACATATACCGAAGCATTTAATACGTGACAATGCTAATTTTATTATAATGTTTAAACAAGATGATTTGAACATGCGTCGTATATATCGAGATCACGTAAACAGTGACATGGACTATGAATCATTTATGGAAATTTCCGAAAATGCTGGGAGGAGAAATTTGGATTTCTACAAATCTCTAAAGATGATGAAAAATGGGCGATACAGAAAAGGTTTTGATCAATTCATTATACTTTAAAAATATGAATATAAAACTAATGATATGATGATTAAACAACAGTCCAAACTCAGACTTCAAAATGTCTACATCACTAACATTTGCATTAAATGGAAACACATCAGTTATAATCGAACATTTTTGACTTTCACACATACAATTCTATATCAAACGTAGATAGAGGGAACAATCTATTTCATATTGGAAATAAATGTATAGAAATACCTGTTGGATCGTATGAACTCGAAGAGATTGCAACATATATTATTGCTGTCCTAAAGGGGTATGGTTCTAATGATGCGTTAAAATAGAAACCAACAACAATACGCTGAAAGTTCAAGTTACCACTAAAAAGAAATAGTATATTTTAATCGTGAACGAAGTATTGGAAAGCTATTTGGATTTGGTGCACGTATTCTAAAACCGCACAATACTGAAATTTATGTCTCAGATAACCCTGTGAATATTTTAAAAGTAAATACAATTAGATTGGAATGCAACATTATCAGTGGCTCATATGTGGGTAATAGACCAAATCAAGTGCTTCATGAATTTGGGATCAATGTTCCTCCGGGATATAAAATGAGTATTACACCACGAAACTTGATTTATTTACATATCAACACTAGAGAAATAAGCACGCTCGAAGTACGGATAACTGATCTGGAGGGGAATTAATCAATTTTCGAGGAAACTATATCAATTCGTCTTCATTTACGAGCAACAGAATGATTATTTATAATAAAAGGTCGTTACATCACCTCACAACTCCCATTACTAAATGTAAAGGTGAAGTGAAAACACCATCATCATTATCATCTCGAGGACCATCATATCCACGACCTGCGGTATCATTAAAAATAAACTGATTTTAAAATCACTTGGATTTAATATTCAGTAAAATTACTACCTTCATTTCAAATGAATGAAATTTTTTGTGCAAGATAAACCTTACAATGATGAGAGTATCACGAAAAAGAATATCACACTTATTACCCATATCAGCAGAACTTCAAAACAAATGATGAAGTTCGTATTACAATACAAAACCAAGATTTGTATGTGTTGCCGTCTGAAAGTTTCCTCCACTTTGAAGGGTCACTTAGTAAAATTACTAACCAAAATTCTGGCACAAGTACAACAAATGATGTTGTCGGCTTACTTAAAAATAATTGCATGGCCTATTTTTTGATGAAATAAGATATGAATTGAACGGATGCGAACTGGATAAAACACGGTTTACTGGAATCACATCTACTCTGAAAAACTTTCTTTCCATTGGTCGACAGGAGTCTCTATGTTATCGTAATGCCGGGTGGAGTGGAGGAGAGAGTATATCTTGCGGAGGTCATTTCAGCTTTTCAATACCACTAAAAATGCTAATGGGATTCGCTGAAGATCATAAAAAGTTATATTAAATTGTAAACATGAACTCATTCTCTTGCTAGCTAAAAATATGAATGATATGTTTGAAAAACAGTCGGAGGTGTTGAACATAAAATTGCTATACAGAACATTATTTGGAAAATACCCACATTGTTCCAAGCGATACTACTAAAATTAAAATGTTCAATGTAGTCAAAAGTGGAGCTACACTTCCACTTTCATTCCGCAGCTGGGATTGTTATATAAATCCCTCGTTGGTACAGGGACTCATCATGTATGGAACGTTAAGCTAGCTGCAAATAGAGAACGTTTACATTAAATGGCAATCTAATTACAAACAATTTGAGAAATGCAAAAGTGTATTTAAATTCTGAAGTCTATCCATATGAAGATTTAAATGTAAAATTCAATGAAAATCGGTTTGCTGCCTTGTATGATATGTACGTGAAATTCCAAGAGAGTTACTACAACCGCGAGCCTCGTCCACTTTTATCACCACTAGACTTCAAGTCAAAGGCTCCTATTGTTGTTGTTGATCTTTCATATCAAAACGAGTCGGTCAAATCAGGGCCAATTGATGTTAAAATTTCAACTGAATTAAGAGTACCAAGTGAGTTGCCTTCTCATTCACGATCGTCTAGTTGAATATACCCCACTGACCGGATTAGTTCAACGTATCGTATAATTTTTTCTCAAAATATTTCTTCATTCACCTTTTGAAATCATTACGAGTAGACGTCAACGGATCGAAAGAAATTTAAAATGATATTGATTGAAAACAAGACCAACTCCACAACTCATATTTCGATACAACAACTTATAACTGGAATAAATAATTTTATGAAAATTTTTAAGGAAAAATTTTTCCTGAACACATGGAATATTTATCAGAATCATTGAAATATTTTAATAATAGAATATGTGATGGACCATTGGTTTCTAATGTTCATGGACAACATTTCGCATCCTGTTGTTGGGCTCATAACGATGTGGAGGATGGAGTCGATACATGTGCCTGTCAATTCTATACTGTTCGCTCACAAAAATAAAAAAATTATAAAATGTATGTTAGTTTAGAGAATCGATTTTAAACAATGCATTTGGAAATAAAATTATGTTACATACAGAACATGCAAAGAAGAATAGTATATCTTTAAGGGAAATTGAATTTTTACAGCACTATTCGGTTTTTCTATTTTATCTTCAAGTGTCTTGGAAATGGTGTTGTACTCTCTTCTGAATTACATCATGTTCCCATCCTTTTTAACGTTCATCACGTCTTCCTTCCTCCGCTCCGATTTCGAATACATTCGAATTGACGAGACAAGTGGGCATCACACCTTCGTTCGTTTTACAGGTAGCGTGGCGCCTACGATCGTTTTACAGGTAGCGTTGGGCTTCCGAGCATATTTCATCACGTTTCGTAACGTTGATTCGTGTTAGACGTTCACGTATTCGATCGTCTTGGATGTGGCGCTGCGTCACGTTTCCGTCCTTTCGTTTCGTAACGTTTCGATCTAGTATGATGCGTTGCCCCACGCCCTACGTTTTCGAGGTGGGTGTTCGCGCGTTCGTACGCTACGTTCGTTAAAGAGCGTATCACGTTTTCGTAGGACGACTTCGTCTCACGTTTTCGAGTACGATCTACGAATCGACTGCGACCCCGACCCCGATCCCCTAACCGTCTCGTCTCGGGACACGCGACCTCGAGAGCACGTTTTCGCCCTCGATCTACGAATCGTTTTCGACCGCGACCCCGAGTGCGAGCCCAAGTGCGACCCCGACCCCGAGGGCGTGTCGGGACAAGCGATCTCGACCCCGACCCCGAGGGCGTCTCGGGACAAGCGACCTCGACCCCGACCCCGACTCCGAAGGATTTGTGTGACGAAACGCCCCCGATCCCGATCCTTTCATCGCCCCGTCTCGGGTCGCGTACGATTCGTCACACAAATCCCACACTTGTCATTTCCACAGGCGACCCTAATTAAATTGCATCTTTATTACCTCACACTTGACATTTCAACAGGTGACCCTAATTAAATTGCATTTTTATTACCCCTAAATTGACATTAATGACAGGTGACCCTAATTAACTTCCTTGTACAAGAATTAGATTTGTATAGAAACTTGATATTCCAACTACTTAACTGCTGTCTAAGATGTGGAGTACCTGGTCACAAAGTGGCATTGTGCACCAACGCAGCGAATTGCTACATCTGCTGCGCAAACGGAAGCAAACAGCTAAACCACCAGGCTGGTAGTCGCAATTGCCCATTGGCAACAAAGAGCGCAACGAAAGCACACTCATGCAAGTAGTCCAGCTCAACCTAAATCACTGTGCAGCTGCGCATGACCTTCTTCAGCAAGCAGTTCGAGATGATAGCGCTGACGTAGCTATCCTAAGCGAACCGTACAGAGCGGTAACAGGCTCAGCGAATACTACGGGCAAGGCAGCAATCTGGGTGTGCGGCAAATCACCGTTGCAGTTCGGACACGAGCATGCTGCACGTGGATTTGTGCGAGCAAAAATTGGCGGTACATGGGTCTATAGCGTGTATCTGGCCCTCAGTCTTTCTCTGGAGGAGTACGGACGCATTCTGGATGAACTCGCAGCAGATGCTATAGGCCGCTTCCCATTAATTGTCGGCGGCGACTTCAATGCATGGGCAATGGAATGGGGCAGTCCTGCACAAATGCGAGAGGCTCGATTGTGACGGAAACGTTCCAAATGCTGGATCTAATCCTCTTGAACGAGGGCACGCAGCAGACTTCCTGTAGAGCTGGCGTGGGGTCCATAGTCATCCTGACTTATGTGTGCAGCGCGCTGTCGCCTTCGGCACGTTGGCGCTTGAGCGACGCCTACACAGCTTGCCACCACCGTGTCATTCTGTGCGACGTTGGCGGGCGGCGCCCCAGCAATACAGGTGATCCATCACGATGGGTTAACTTCAACGCGGATAAAATGGATGTGCTGCGCTTCAGCGCTCGCATCCAGTGTATGAAGCGGCAGGAAGCGCTGGGCAGATGGCTACGACAGCATTGCATGCGTTAGCGCAAGCATGCAAAGATACGATGCCCCCAGAAGATCATCCACCCACCACCATCTGCCAGTGTACTGTTCGAATGAGAAAATCGCCACCGCCACACAGTGGGCGATTTGGTCCCGCTAGCGGCATTTAATTAATAACTTCTAAACTAAAATAGATATCTTCAGTCGGTTTTTCACTGATCAGAAAAATCATAGAATTTTTAAGTTAAAAATTTTTTATTAATTTTTTTTTAATTTTTTTTAATTTAAAAAATTTTTGTAGAAGTTGCGAAAATTTCGGTCGTTTGCACAACTATTTCGTCCAAAAGAGCGATAAAGTATCTGGGAGTATGGATCGATACAAGGCTCAGCTTTCGAGAGCACCTGGAAGCGACGAGCAATAAAGCTGCAGGCATGAACCGGCTACTTTCAAGGCTCATGGCGAATACTGGAGGCCCAAAACAATTGCGACGATCTCTGATCGCGGGTGCCATGCGATCCATCGCACTGTTCGTGGCACCAGTATGGGTTCGAGCACTGGACACCAGGAGTTACTGCCAACGGCTGGAGGCAACGATCAGAAAGAGTGCCATCCGCATCATTAGTGGATTTCGCACAATCTCTGAGGACGCAGCTTTCGTCATCGCTGGTGTACCTCCGTTTGTGGAAATGGCTAGAGATTGAGCTGCTACTTATCGGCAGCTGCGATCCCGGTACCACAGCAACGCCGAAACACGAACTGTTCGGACTGCAGGACAACAAGAATGCTTAGAGAGGTGGCAGCGACGTTGGGATAGGTCTCTAAAAGGCCGCTGAACGCATCGGCTTATCCCGAACATCGGTGTATGGACTGGTAGGAAGCACGGCCAAGTCAACTTCGACTTGACTCGGGTGCTAAGCGGCCATGGATGCTTCAGAAGTTACCTGCACCGCTTTGGTCATGAAGCTTCTGGCGACTGTTCTGAGTGTGGAACACTGGAGGATGCTGAGCATACTATGTTCGTCTGCATCGATCGTGATGGGAAATTTGGTCCCGCTAATGCTGCAATCAGTGGACAACTGGGTTGTGATATGCGAGTTTGTGTCAACTGTGATGCAGACCCAAAGAAGCATGGAGAGAGCCAGGAGAGAGTCGATGGAATAGGTGGCGCTCTTGTGAAGCATTGCATTATTTATTTCATGTATCTCGTTAGCATATTAACGTTAGTAATAGTAGAGCACAGTTGAATAAAAAAAAAGAACACACCCACCCACACACACACACACACACAAACACACACACACACACACACACACACACACACACACACACACACACACACACACACACACACACACACACACACACACACACACACACACACACACACACACACACACACATACACACACACACACACACACACAACACCGTGTGGTGGCGGTTACATGAGAATACCACCTCAGTCAACCACTGCTTGTCGTAAAAGGCGACTAAAGTGGTATCAAGGCCGAGCCCAGTACAGCCTTGATTAGGATACTGGAAACACCACCTCTGACTTGATGAGTTGGGCTGACAGTCACAGTATTCTAGTATCTGAGTAGACAGAGTGATATCTTGTCGAAACGACTACTAGGCTAATGCTCTGACTGCCCCCGTCCCGTTAAAATCGTGGCTGACCTCTAAGCACGCTCAATGGTTCGTCCCCATTCAGTTGGGCGTACAGGCTCAGTTGAGACTACTCCTGACCTACGTGGATCTGGCTCTGAACATACGACCCCATGAAGGCGTATGTCAACCCTCGCATGGCCTCCTGATACATAGACAACCATGAGATCATTAGACACGACTGCACTACGAACATTGATAACGACTTAGAGTTGGGACCCAATCACAACGATGTTTACAACAAGAGAAGGAAGGAAGGAGGAGAGGAGAGAGAAAGGAGAGAATTGCATGAGTCTGCGGATCGACAGCGATCGGAAGGAGCGGCGAAGGTTGACCCGTTCGCAAGGAAGTCGAGGGTTTCCCACTCGCCGATAAGAGTGCCAGTAATTGCTGCGGTATCTGGGCCATCTGAACGAGCGTCTGAATCGGCTACAGTTATGGAAACACAGCAGGGCGAACAACGACCCCGCCAATGCAACTTAATCTTAAAGTTGCGCAAACGCTGAGGTCAAAATCAGTCCCACCATCGGACAACGCTACGAAGGAGGGCTCGTCGTCACTACGATCGGACCCGGTGAAATTTACGGTACTCGGGGAGAAAATTGGTCTCCTTAACGATATGCTCGAAGGTCGGAGATCTATTCACCAACCGATGAGGAATCTGATCGAGGAGATTACAAACCTGTATAAGGAGATTAAGGAGAATAGCCTCGGCACCTCCTCACCCATGCAGAAAGGCGAGTCACCTAGTGACAAACCATCCCGGAAGAACAATGTTGGAAAGGAGTCGACAAAGAGGCCCGGAGGCGGAAAGGTGACAGCCCCGCTGACACAGCGGCAACAACGGAGTCCCACGCAAGGGAGCCAATGATCCGGAATGGTAAACCTAGGAAGGAAAACAAGGCAAGGGAAGGTAGATGCACAGGCGGCGATAAGCAGCAGCGCGAGAGTTGGACGAAGGTGGAGCCGAAGAAGAAGCGAGTTAGGCAGTCAAAGCCGGATGCGATTGTCATCCAAGGAGCGACGGGAGTGAGCTACGCGGATATCCTGCGATCGGTGAAGACAGAACCTCGACTCAAGGATCTAGCTCAACTAGTGAAGGGAATTAGGAAGTCCGCAAAAGGCGAACTACTCTTCGAACTGGTGCGCGCTTCCGATCCTAACACGAAGGTCATGCAGGAGGCTGTGAGCACACTTTTAGGTGACAAGGCGGAAGTCCGGGTGCTGTCGGAAACCGTGTCGCTAGAGGTAAAAGACATTGATGAGCTGACGACAGAAGCAGAAATCCTGGAGGCTCTGGTCACCCAGTTTGGAGGTACGGACATCAGCCGATCCTCATTACAATCGCTTCGGCCGGCGTACGGAGGCACCCAAACAGCCACACTGAGGGTATCCGGCGGATTGGCGGGGAAGTTACTATCTGCAGGCAAAATCCGTATAGGCTGGGTCATCTGTCGCATTAGACAGAAGGTACAGCCTATTCGATGCTTCAGATGCATGGAGTTCGGCCATGTAGCAAGTAGATGCACATCCGAGACGGATTGCAAGGACCACTGCTTTAACTGTGGAGGAAGAGGGCACCAGGCCAGGAACTGCAAGGAGGATAAGGCCTGCATGCTGTGCACAAGGAAAGGAGAAAAGGATTGCAAGCACGCAACAAATAGCCTTCTTTGTCCGTTTTTAAGAAGGCTGTCGCCCGGTCACATAAATGATGCGCATATACCAATTAAATTTGAATCACTGCGCAGCGGCACAGGACCTGCTAGAACAGACTCTTAGGGAAAGGAAAATCGATGTTGCCATTCTATGCGAACCCTACAGACAGAAATCCCCAATACGTGGGTCGGGGACAGATGTGGTAAGGCAGCGGTGTGGAGTTGCGGGGAAACCCGGCGATGATGTCAGAAGTCAAAAGCGGTAGCTTTTGTCCGAGCCAGGATAGGCCCGATCTATTTCTATAGTTGCTATCTGCCTCCATCCATGGATTTACAAAGCTTCAGGGCGGCTACGGATGAACTTGCGGATGACGCGAGGTCAAAGACGCCATGCCTCATTGCAGGGGACTTTAACGCTTGGGCCACGGAGTGGGGAGCGCGAGGACCAACGACAAAGGTCAAGCTCTGCTGGAGGATGGATGTAGTGCTGCTAAACTCTGGCAACCAGTACACGTTCAGTAGGGGTAGTATGGGATCCACCATCGATGTTACTTTCGTAAGTAGCAGCCTTTCACGCAGAGCATCCTGGAAGGTATGCGGTGATTACACGCATAGCGACCACTCTGCGATTATTACGGAGATTGGTGGAAACCTGCTACGGAGAAGCACCCCAGGAGACTCTCATATAATATGAGGTCCTTCGATAGCGAGGTCTTCAATTATATGATCAGAGGAGCAGAGCTGGATGGCACGGCGGAGGTTATGGCCAGCAAGGTAATGGCAAGGATAGCGAGTGCTTGCGATGCCTCAATGTCCAGGAGAGTGCAGGGAGGAAGTCGTCTTCCGCAAGTCCACTGGTGGAACGACGAGATAGCGGACGCAAGGAGAGAGTGCCTCCGAGCCAGGCGGAACTACCAGCGTGCTGCCCCTGGTTCCGCATACGAGTACCTGAGAGGAGTACACAACACAAAGAGACGGATTCTGGCGAAACTTATCAAGGAAAGCAAGAGGGCGTCCTTCCAGCATCTGGTGAACGAGGCGGACAACGACCCGTGGGGTATGGCCTACAAGCTGACGATGAAGAGGCTGAAAGCGTTTAGGACTCCCAGTCCATCCTGCCCAACCCTCCTTGGCAGGATTGTGCGCGAACTATTCCCACTGCAGAGTAGAGTAGGAAGGCCAAATACGCTACTGCAAGGACATCGTATCAGCTTCCCCGCAGTTACTCGGGAAGAGCTCCGGGATGTCGCTAGAGGCATCAAGGTGAACAAGTCGCCCGGCCCCGATGGTATCCCTAGTCTGGCCATCAAAGCCGCCCTGGAGAATTACCCGGAGGACCTGATGAGGCTGTACAATAGGTGCCTAGAGGAAGGAGTGTTCCCTGCCCGATGGAAAAAGCAGTCGCTCGTGCTAATCCCGAAAGGGGGGAAACCTCCGGAAGAGCCTTCCTCGTACCGACCGATCTGTTTACTAGACACGGCGGGCAAAGCGCTAGAAACGCTAGTACGGGAGCGCCTGGAGGTCGCTATAAACCGTGCAGGGGGCTTATCACCATGGCAGTTTGGGTTCCGGAAGGGTCGCTCTACGATTCAGGCTATCAGCCAAATTATGGACAAGGCGGAGAAGGCAATCGCGGGGGAGCGCTGGCTCTGGGGCAGTAAGGAGTACTGCCTCATCACCGCACTGGATATAAGAAATGCCTTTAATTCTGCCAGCTGGCATAGGATCTTGCACGCGCTGCAGCACTTCAATATCCCGAGCTACCTCACCCGGATAATTGCAAGTTACCTTAGCGACAGGAAGCTCTGGTACACGACCAGTACAGGCACTGAGAGCTACGAGGTCACTGGAGGCGTCCCCCAGGGATCAGTGCTCGGCCCCACCTTGTGGAACGCTATGTACGACGGAGTCCTCCGCTTAAGGATGCCGGACGGTGTGAATATTGTCGGATTTGCAGACGACATAGCGATCGTGACGGTCGCGAAGCACCTGACGGATATAGAGGCAAAGACGAATACTGCAGTCAAAGCAGTACGGGATTGGCTGGAAGAAGTAGGGCTCCGACTGGCGGAGCATAAAACCGAGGCCGTGTTAGTTACTTCAAGGAAAAAGGTGGAGTTTGTTAATATCGTAGTTGGGGATACAACGATACGCTCGCAGGCCACTATGACCTATCTCGGAGTCAAGGTGGACAACAGACTCAACTTTCGAGCACACCTCATGTACGCGGCGAGTAAGGCAGCAACCGCATCCACGGCCTTAGCCCGAATAATGCCGAACACAGGTGGCCCTAGGCAGAAAAGAAGGTTACTGCTCACGAACGTGGTCAGGTCCATCAGCCTTTACGCAGCCCCGATCTGGCTAAAGGGAACGGAGAGCGGCACCTTCCTGAGGCAGATGAACTCGGTGCACCGGATCTGCGCGCTCAGAATGTGTTGCGCATTCCGGACGGTATCGGGAGAAGCTGCAATGGTCCTTGCGGGAACAGCGCCATTCGATCTACAGGCAGCAGAGCGCGCGAAGGCCAGGGATAGAGCCAGTATCATACAGGAGTGGCAGGCAAGGTGGAACAGCGGCACGAAAGGTCGGTGGACACATCGCCTGGTACCAGACATTTCAAGGTGGTTAGACAGAGGTCACGGAGAGATGAACTTTACCTAACACAATTACTAAGTGGTCACGGGTGTTTCAAAGGATACCTGCACCGTTTCGGCCATGCATCAGATCCTTACTGCGCCCACTGCGAGCCGCAGGTGGTGGAGGATGCAGAGCACGTCTTTCTGCACTGCGGACGCTTCGCAGGTGCTAGAGAAGAACTAGAAGCCCGCCTTGAGGGGCGTGTCGAGACGGAGTCCGTAGTCGAGCACATGATAAGCTCGAGGGAGAAATGGGTGGCGGTGAACACGATGGCAGTGGCTGTAATGAAGCAGCTAAGAAGAGAAGAGAGAGCACGAATCCCAGCCAACCCAGAAGAGGGCCGATAAAGGCCGAACCCTCCCCTGAAGTATTACCTCACGGCAGTTCCGGGGAGTGCGTTAAATGCGGGAGAAACAGGCGTTAGCCTGGTTTCGCAGGACCACTTGAACGTACTGCGGTGCGTCAACGTCCATGAAAATAAAAAACACACACACACACAGGCCGAGCCCAGTAGAGCCTTGATTAGGATACTGGAAACACCACTTCTGATTTGAAGAGTTGGGCTGACAGTCACAGTATTCTAGTATCTGAGTAGACAGAGTGATATCTTGTCGAAACGACTACTAGGCTAATGCTGTGACTGCCCCGTCCCGTTAAAATCGTGGCTGACCTCTAAGCACGCTCAATGGTTCGTCCCCATTCAGTTGGGCGTACAGGCTCAGTTGAGACTACTCCTGACCTACGTGGATCTGGCTCTGAACATACGACCCCATGAAGGCGTATGTCAACCCTCGCATGGCCTCCCTGCTACATAGACAACCATGAGATCATTAGACACGACTGTATTACGAACATTGATAACGACTTAGAGTAGGGACCCAATCACAACGATGTTGACAACAAGCAAAGGAAGGAAGGAGAAGAGGAGAGAGAGAGGAGAGATATACAGGAGTCTGCGGATCGATCGGTAGGAGTGGCGAATGCTGACCCGTTCACAAGGAAGCCAAGGGTTTCACACTCGCCGATAAGAGTGCCTGTAATTGCAGCGGTATCTGCGCCATCTGAACGGGCGTCCGTATTGGCTGCAGTTGCGCAGATGCAGAGGTCAAAGCCAGTCCCACCATCGGACAACCCTATGAAGGAGAGCTCGTCGACACTACTACCGGACCCGGCGAAATCTTCAGAACTTGGGGTGCACGGTGCTAGCAATGGGATTACCGATCTCATCAGCGTCCCGACTCAAAAGTTTGGAACCAGATCACCACCTGTCTCGCCTTTACGGCCTGTGGATCTGTCCACGGCATGGCAAAATGATGATCTGCTTAGTATCCTTAATAAAATGCAAAGCAGAATCAGCGTACTCACGGCAGCATTCGAGACTCAGCGACACGTCACTAAGGTATCAAAGGATGCAATAGCTGAACTCTCCGCTCTCAATAATAGAGCACTGAAGCTACAGGAAGGAAACACAAAGGAGGTTCTCGCCAGGAATGTTAGCACCCAAACAGAGGGCCTTAAGAAAAACGGACGCCTGTAGCCAAGGAACCGGAAGAAAAGAAAGCGATGCCCCAGAATAATAATGGGCAACATAGCAAAAGATGGAACCAAACAAGAAGACATCATATGCTGAAGTGATCAAGAAGCCGAGCCCCAATAGCAAAAGCTTTGAGTGGAAGAAGGTGCAGCCTAAAAGCTGCGCAAGAAACCAGAGGCGCTTATAGTGACCAAGACGGAGAGACTACGTATGTAGAAATACTACGGAAATTGAAGGGGGACCCGAGTCTGATAGATATAGGAAAACAAGTCCAAAAAATTAGACGGACCCAGAAGGAGAACTAATCCTGGAATTGGAGCGAAAATCAGGTCCACTAGCTAATAAGATCAGAGAGGGCATAGAGAATTCCCTGAACGAACTAGCCTCAGTTCGCTCGGGATCACAGAAGACCACCTTACTGTGTACTGGTATGGACGAGGCAACGACTGCCGAAGACCTTGCCCTATGCCTTAAGACTCAGTTTGGTGAGATCTCAAAGCCGGATGTGCGAGGCATGAGAAAAATGCGTGATGGGACCCAAGTAGCCACGTTAATGCTGGATATAGCTGACGCTATCACGGTACTAAAGAAGGGTACCGTAACCGTGGGATGGTCTAGGTGTCGGATCACCCAAGACACTAGGCCAATGCGATGCTTTAGATGCTTAGGCTTCGGGCACCGCGCAAGCAACTGCAGGGATACAGATCGCTCAGATTGCTGCCTACGATGTGGAGGCAGGGGACATAAAGCTAAAGGCTGTGTAGAACAGTATAAATGCCTAATCTGCAGCGAGGATAGGAACCATGCGACTGGTGGTTTTGCGTGTCCAAAATACAAGAAGGCAGGAAGGAAGGAGTAAGGAGCCAGAAGGAAGAAGTAAGGAGCCAGCACCATGCAGAGCCAACTTAGAATTGCCCAGCTGAACGTAAACCACTGCGCGGCTGCCCAGAGCCTACTACAACAAACCGCAGTGGAACGCAAGGTAGATGTCCTTTGTTGAGTGAGCCCTACATCTCTAGTGGGGGGAACGCAGACATTATACTAGACGAGCGAGGAAAGGCGGCGGTAAAATGCTGCACCGGAATACACGTACAGGAAGTTCTGTCCGCTCCCCATCGTGGCTTTGCGTATGCAAAATTGAAGGGGTTCATTTCTACAGCGTCTACGCCCCTCCGAGCGATAGTTATGACCAATTCGAAGAGATGCTGGAGCATCTGGTACAACATGCGAGAGTAAGAGGGCCAGCGGTTATAGCGGGCGACTTCAACGCCTGGGCAGTAGAATGGGGAGCCGAACATCAAATCAACGAGGTAGGGCAGTCATTAATGCAATGAGTCAGCTCGACCTGATATTGCTGAACGACGGACTCAAACCAACATTTGACAACGACAGAGGCTCATCATACATTGACGTCACCTTCGCCAGTAGGGCTGTAGCAGGGAATGCGAAGTGGGAGGTACTGGACGACGTAACAATGAGTGACCATGCATTGATTGTTTTTAATGTTACACTGACGTGCGTGATAAGCAAACAACGAATAAGTGAGTTAGGACGGGCGTGGACGTCAACAAAATTGACAATGACATGCTAAATTACGTTATTGACGATCTGGAAAACCCAATTGACCTGCAGAGACAATGGTATCAAACCTTACGCAATCACTAAGAAGGATATGCGATGCAACAATGCCGCGTAGAACGCGAAAGAAGACTAAACCACCAGTATATTGGTGGAGTGACTCCCTTAGGGAATTGAGGACGGAGTGCTTCACAGCGAGGAGACGGGCACAGCGGGCACGGGGGCGCGAAACCACTCGCACATGGTTGACCGCCATAGAATAGCTCGTGCCACGTTGAAAAAGCCATTGCAAAAGCCAAAGCCGAGGCGTTCAAGGACCTGCTCGCAAGTGTTGACGAGAACCCATGGGGCCCGGTATATAAAATCGTCTACAAGAGGATTAAATCAGCAGGGAAGAAAATATATATGGAGCCCGATGTCATGGCGAACATCGTAGAGGAGCTGTTTCCCAAGCAAACATCCCTATGGCAGCCGGCGCATGTATCTCCTGGAGCACTTTTCCTTGCATCACTCCTGAGGAAATTCTACAAGCCGCTAGCAGGATAAAGCCCGGTAAGGCCCCTGGACTTGACGGTATCCCAGGATAGTTGTAAAAGCCGTTGCAGTAGCCAAACCGGACATATTCAGCAGCACCTTCCAACAATGTCTCATGGAAGGGATATTCCCGAGCACATGGAAAGAGCAGAAACTTGTTCTTATTCCGAAAGGGAAGGGCGACACATCCAACGCCAGTGGTTACCGCCCACTCTGCCTGCTGGATATTATGGGAAAGCTATTCGAGCGAATAATCTACAGTAGGATAGAAGCTTTACGGAGGGACCTAATGGACTAGCCCATCAACAGTATGGCTTCCGAAAGGAAGGAGCACTCTTGACGCATTGGCCAACGTCCGGGATATTGCACAAAATGCACTAGCGGGAGAAAGATGGCTAGGAGGAGCAAAGAAATACTGTGCTATCGTCACTTTAGACGTGAAGAACGCCTTTAACACAGCAAGATGGACCAGTATTCTTAGTGCCATGAGCTCCATGGAAATCCCAGATTACCTAAAGGGTATAATTGGCAGCTATTTTAGGGACCGAGTACTTTGGTACGAAACGACCGATTCCCCAAAAAGTACCAAGTCACCTCGGGAGTTCCGCAGGGTCGGTCCTTGGACCAATTCTGTGGAACATTATGTATAATGGTATCCTGACCATCAGTACACCTCGTGATACGCAGCTACACTGCTTTGCGGACGACGTGGCCATCACTGCCGTAGCCAAGACACTGGTAGAACTGCAATCTCTTTGCAATAATACCATTGTAGCAGCTACTGGCTGGTTACAGAATGTAGGGCTCGAAATTGCAGCACATAAGACCGAAGTGTTTCTACTAAGCAGCAGGAAAGGGGTTGAGAAGTTGCAAATATCTGTAAATGGTGTACAATTGGAGTCAGCGGAGGCATTGAAGTACTTGGGGGTCTTGGTCGACCATAGGCTGAGCTTCAAGGAACATGCAAAATATGCCAGCAGGAAGGCGGCTATGACAGCTACTGTGCTAGCTAGGTTAATGCCGAATGTCGGCGGCCCCAGAATGCCCGCAAGAAGGCTTATGGCCTCAGTGACGAGGGCGACACTGCTCTACGCCGCTCCAATATGGAGCTGCGTAACGGGAAAACCGTCCTATCTGAAGGAGATGCGGGCGGTCTATCGCACAGTAGCCCTACGCCTGATAATGGGCTTCCGTACCATCTCGGAGGATGCGGCACTGGTGCTGGCAGGGACGCCACCAGTTGACCTGGAGATCAGGGCACTTGCAGACATGCGGGCGGGAGCCAACCCGACCATAGTGTACGAGCATCTGTTAGTTGAGTGGCAGGGCAGATGGCGATCATCAACAAAAGGTCGATGGACAAACGTACTTATTCCTGACCTAATAGCATGGACCAACTGCAAACACAAGGAGCTGGATTATCACCTAACTCAGTTCCTTACTGACCATGGCTGCTTTCGGAGGTACCTAGCAAGGTTTCATCACGTAGATACCCCACAGTGCATTTACTGCGTGAATGAGGTGGAGTCAGCAGAGCACGTGCTTCTACACTGCTCACGCTTTACTGACGAGAGAGAACAATTGACGAGAATGATAGGATCTCCACTATCACCATCGGGATTATTAGCTGCGATGATGGCAGACGCTGTGACATGGCAGGCGTGCCACGATATCATCATCAATATAATGACACGAGTGCGAGCTGACGAGACGACCAACAGACCAGGCAGCGATAGCTGATCCTCGACGCCCGTGGGGTGGCGGGTTAAGAATACCATCTCAGCCGTCTCGGCTTGTCGTACAAGGCGACTAAACGAGTTCCCAGCGGGCGCGTATTCGCGCAATATGACGAAGGAATGCATAGAAGCATTACATTCCTGCTCACCGACGTAGTATCTTTATTGACAGTCCCGGTGAGCACGTACTGGACAGACGAGACCATACGGAGGTTTTAGTGCGTAAGAATCGCACATATCCATCTACAGGAGGTAGATGGAATCTTTTGAAGATTTTCCTGCCGGGGTGTAAACCAAAAAAAAAACACACACACACACACACACACACACCCGTGGTGGTGGCGGTTATGAGAATACCACCTCCGCTAACCACTGCTTGTCGTAAAAGTCGACTAATGTGGTATCAAGGCCGAGCCCAGTACAGCCTTGATTAGGATACTGGAAACACCACTTCTGATTTGATGAGTTGGGCTGACAGTCACAGTATTCTAGTATCTGAGTAGACAGAGTGATATCTTGTCGAAACGACTACTAGGCTAATGCTGTGACTGCCCCGTCCCGTTAAAATCGTGACTGACCTCTAAGCACGCTCAATGGTTCGTCCCCATTCAGTTGGGCGTACAGGCTCAGTTGAGACTGCTCCTGATTTACGTGGATCTGGCTCTGAACATACGACCCCATGAAGGCGTATGTCAACCCTCGCATGGCCTCCCTGCTACATAGACAACCATGAGATCATTAGACACGACTGTATTACGAACATTGATAACGACTTAGAGTAGGGACCCAATCACAACGATGTTGACAACAAGCAAAGGAAGGAAGGGAGAAGAGGAGAGAGAGAGGAGAGATATACAGGAGTCTGCGGATCGACAGCGATCGGAAGAAGTGGCGAATGCTGACCCGTTCGCAAGGAAGCCAAGGGTTTCACACTCGCCGATAAGAGTGCCTGTAATTGCTGCTGTATCTGCGCCATCTCAACGGGCGTCCGAATTGGCTGCATGTAGGGAAGCACACCAGGGTGAACAACGACCCGCGTCAACGCAACCAAACCTTAAAGTTGCGTAAATGCAGAGGTCAAAGCCAGTCCCACCATCGGACAACCCTACGAAGGAGAGCTCGACACTACGACCGGACCCGGCGAAATTTTCAGAACTCGGGGTGCACGGTGCTAGCAATGGGATTACCGATCTCATCAGCGTCCCGACTCAAAAGTTTGGAACAAGATCACCACCTGTCTCGCCTTTACGGCCTGTGGATCTGTCCACGGCATGGCAAAATGATGATCTGCTTAGTATTCTTAATAAAATGCAAAGCAGAATCAGCGTACTCACGGCAGCATTCGAGACTCAGCGACACGTCACTAAGGTATCAAAGGATGCAATAGCTGAACTCTCCGCTCTCAATAATAGAGCACTGAAGCTACAGGAAGGAAACACAAAGGAGGTTCTCGCCAGGAATGTTAGCACCCAAACAGAGGGCCTTAAGAAAAACGGACGCCTGTAGCCAAGGAACCGGAAGAAAAGAAAGCGATGCCCCAGAATAATAATGGGCAACATAGCAAAAGATGGAAACAAGCAAGAAGACATCATATGCTGAAGTGATCAAGAAGCCGAGCCCCAATAGCAAAAGCTTTGAGTGGATGAAAGTACAGCCTAAAAGCTGCGCAAGAAACCAGAGGCGCTTATAGTGACCAAGACGGGAGAGACTACGTATGTAGAAATACTACGGAAATTGAAGGGGACCCGAGTTTGACAGATATAGGAAAACAAGTCCAAAAATTAGACGGACCCAGAAGGGAGAACTAATACTGGAATTGAGCGAAAATCAGGTCCTCTAGCTAGTAAGATCAGAGAGGGCATAGAGAATTCCCTGAACGAACTAGCCTCAGTTGGCTCGGGATCACAAAAGACCACCTTACTGTGTACTGGTATGGACGAGGCAACGACTGCCGAAGACCTTGCCCTATGCCTTAAGACTCAGTTTGGTGAGATCTCAAAGCCGGAAGTGCGAAGCATGAGAAGAATGCGAGACGGGACCCAAGTCGCCACGTTAATGCTGGATATAACTGACGCTATCACGGTACTTAAGAAGGGTACCGTAACCGTGGGATGGTCTAGGTGTCGGATCACCCAAGACACTAGGCCAATGCGATGCTTCAGATGCTTAGGCTTCAGGCACCGCGCAAGCAACTGCAGGCATACAGATCGCTCAGATTGCTGCCTACGATGTGGAGGCAGGGGACATAAAGCTAAAGGCTGCGTAGAACAGTATAAATGCCTTATCTGCAGCGAAGATAGGAACCATGCGACTGGTGGTTTTGCGTGTCCAAAATACAAGAAGGCCAAAAACAGGAAGGAATAAGGAGCCAGCACCATGCAGGGCGGCTGCCCAGAGCCTACTACAACAAACCGCAGTGGAACGCAAGGTAGATCTCCTTTGTTGAGTGAGCCCTACATCTTTAGTGGGGAAC
Organism: Drosophila nasuta; assembly: GCF_023558535.2. Classification (NCBI taxonomy): domain Eukaryota; kingdom Metazoa; phylum Arthropoda; class Insecta; order Diptera; family Drosophilidae; genus Drosophila; species Drosophila nasuta. The sequence continues at coordinate 601,135 of NW_026869403.1, forward strand.
GCAGACATTATACTAGACGAGCGAGGAAAGGCGGCGGTAAAATGCTGCACCGGAATACACGTACAGGAAGTTCCGTCCGCTCCCCATCGTGGCTTTGCGTATGCAAAGGGGCGTCTACGCCCCTCCGAGCGATAGTTATGACTAATTCGAAGAGATGCTGGAGCATCTGGTACAACATGCGAGAGTAAGAGGGCCAGCGGTTATAGCGGGCGACCTTAACGCCTGGGCAGTAGAATGGGGAGCCGAACATCAAATCAACGAGGTAGGGCAGTCATTAATGCAATGAGTCAGCTTGACCTGATATTGCTGAACGACGGACTCAAACCAACATTTGACAATGACAGAGGCTCATCATACATTGACGTCACCTTCGCCAGTAGGGCTGTAGCAGGGAATGCGAAGTGGGAGGTACTTGACGACGTGACAATGAGTGACCATGCATTGATTGTTTTAATGTTACACTGACGTGCGTGATAAGCAAACAACGGATAAGTGAGTTAAGACGGGCGTGGGACGTCAACAAAATTGACAATGACATGTCGAACATCGTAGAGGAGCTGTTTCCCAAGCAAACATCCCTATGGCAGCCGGCGCAGGTATCTCCTGGAGCACTTTTTCCTTGCATCACTCCTGATGAAATACTACAAGCCGCTAGCAGGATAAAGCCCGGTAAGGCCCCTGGACTTGACGGTATCCCAGGAATAGTTGTAAAAGCCGTTGCAGTAGCCAAACCGGACATATTCAGCAGCACCTTCCAACAATGTCTCATGGAAGGGATATTCCCGAGCACATGGAAAGAGCAAAAACTTGTTCTTATTCCGAAAGGGAAAGGCGACACATCCAACGCCAGTGGTTACCGCCTGCTGGATATCGTGGGAAAGCTATTCGAGCGAATAATCTACAGTAGGATAGAAGCTTTTACGGAGGGACCTAATGGGCTGGACCATCAACAGTATGGCTTCCGAAAGGGAAGGAGCACTCTTGACGCATTGGCCAACGTCCGGGATATTGCACAAAATGCACTAGCGGGAGAACGTGAAGAACGCCTTTAATACAGCAAGATGGACCAGTATTCTTAGTGCCATGAGCTCCATGGGAATCCCAGATTACCTAAAGGGTATAATTGGCAGCTATTTTAGGGACCGAGTACTTTGGTACGAAACGACCGATTCCCCAAAAAGTACCAAGTCACCTCGGGAGTTCCGCAGGGTCGGTCCTTGACCAATTCTGTGGAACATTATGTATAATGGTATCCTGACCATCAGTACACCTCGTGATACGCAGCTACACTGCTTTGCGGACGACGTGGCCATCACTGCCGTAGCCAAGACACTGGTAGAACTGCAATCTCTTTGCAATAATACCATTGTAGCAGCTACTGGCTGGTTACAGAATGCAGGGCTCGAAATTGCAGCACATAAGAGCGAAGTGGTTCTACTAAGCAGCAGGAAAGGGGTTGAGAAGTTGCAAATATCTGTAAATGGCGTACAATTGGAGTCAGCGGAGGCATTGAAGTACTTGGAGGTCTTGGTCGACCATAGGCTGAGCTTCAAGGAACATGCAAAATATGCCAGCAGGAAGGCGGCTATGACAGCTACTGTGCTAGCTAGGCTAATGCCGAATGTCGCCGGCCCCAGAATGCCTGCTAGAGGCTGATGGCCTCAGTGACGAGGGCGACACTGCTCTACGCCGCTCCAATATGGAGCTGCGTAACGGGAAAACCGTCCTATCTGAAGGAGATGCGGGCGGTCTATCGCACAGTAGCCCTACGCCTGATAATGGGCTTCCGTACCATCTCGGAGGATGCGGCACTAGTGCTGGCAGGACGCTACCAGTTGACCTGGAGATCAGGGCACTTGCAGACATGCGGGCGGGAGCCAACCGGCAGGGCAGATGGCGATCATCAACAAAAGGTCGATGGACAAACGTTCTTATTCCTGACCTAATAGCATGGACCCACTGCAAACACAAGGAGCTGGATTATCACCTAACTCAGTTCCTTACTGATCATGGGTGCTTTCGGAGGTACCTAGCAAGGTTTCATCACGTAGATACCCCAGAGTGCATTTACTGCGTGCATGAGGTGGGGTCAGCAGAGCACGTGCTTCTACACTGCTCAGGCTTTACTGACGAGAGGGAACGTTTGACGAGAATGATAGGATCTCCACTATCACCAGCGGGATTGCTAGCTGCGATGATGGCAGACGCTGTGACATGGCAGGCGTGCCACGATATCATCATCAATATAATGACACGAGTGCGAGCTGACGAGACGACCAACAGACCAGGCGCCGATAGCTGATCCTCGACGCCCGTGGGGTGGCGGGTTAAGAATACCATCTCAGCCATCTTGGCTTGTCGTACAAGGCGACCAAACGAGTACCTAGCGAACGCGAATTCGCGCAATATGACGAAGGAATGCATAGAAGCATTACATTCCTGCTCACCGACGTAGTATCTTTATTGACAGTCCCGGTGAGCACGTACTTGACAGACGAGACCATACGGAGGTTTTAGTGCGTAAGAATCGCACATATCAATCTACAGGAGGTAGATGGAATCTTTTGAAGATTTTCCTGCCGGAGTGTAAACCAAAAAAAAAAACACACACACACACACACACTCGCAAACAAGTGTCCAAGTGTCAAGTGTGCAAGTGCGCGGACGCGTTTTTTGTTAAGCCGATAGTGCACCGAGTCGTTTAAGCAGTAAGCACAGCCTGCAAAAATTGGAAATAGTATCAAACGCTTCTCGGCAAGTAGAGTCACTCACTCTGCATCATACTTCTGCCGCTCGAGTCCATGCGGCCGGAGTTTTGGTGTTTTTATTTCGGCGGCCCAAGCGTGACCCGTGGGTTCGGGTCGGAGAGGGGCAGAGATACACCATCTCTCGCTCAGTGAGTAAGTACACTCACTGTCCTTTTCTGGCGAATCTCTCTTTTGTTGTTTCCACTTTCACTGCACTTTGCATTTTTTCTGCAATCTCGTCACACTCTGTCAGCTGTCAGACGATCAGCTGGTGGCAGTGCTGGACAGCGATTGCGGATTGCAAACCGGTGGAGCCAATTCAAACAGCTGAGTGGTGAGCATAGCAAAGAGACAAACCACTGCATATATGACCCATAGCTGTGACACGAACCAAAAGGAGTAAAGAATCGCGGCATACTTTCAGGAGCTACAGAAAGTGCTGCATAGCCGAAGGTTCTTACTTAATTTTAGCGCCTGCCATAGCAGAATCGTGAGCTAAAGGTCGTGGAACTGACCAATTACCAACCTCTGCCGTGTAACGGCGCTCAAAAAACAGAGGCCCTGGTGACCGAGTCGGGGCGGTATAACCTCCTCCGACAAAAGTCGTAGGAAATTCTCGGCCAACGTTGGACTGCTTGGTAGAGCGTTATTATATTATATTGAGTATTGCAGATTGGTTAGTGACCGATATTGCTCGTCATGAGCAATATTGAGACGAGTGAGGCGGAAGCTGAGATGCTGGCAAAGTTCCTCAAGCTTCCAAGAGTCGCAAGATCGCCCCAGAGCGGAGGGCCTGCATCTGCGCCCCCAAAGGTGGATGAGCTTGTGTTTAGCTTTGATGCAGGCGAAGAAGCGGCAACGCCCAAAAGAGCCCGGGAGGATCGGAGTCCTGGTGTCTCATCTGAAGCGGTGTCAAAAAGATTAAGATCCATAGAAGACTTCAAGAGGCGGTAGAAGAGCTGGGCGAGTTGATCGATGGGCTGATTAAGACATTTACGCCCAGAGAAGTGCGACACGTCACACAAACAAACAAGAATACGTTCGCACGAATCAAAACCGTGCAAATTGAGATGGCAGCTAGTTTAAAGATGTCGGCTGTAGAGACAGTGGAGCAGGTGACCGCAAAGAAAATGGATGAAGTCTTCAATAGCGTACGTAGCTCGTCGACGCAGACCTCGCCGAGTAATGCGGTGACCAAGGCAAGCACAAAACTGATTCTTCCACGAAGCCCATATCCAAGCAGCGTATTTATCCTACGGTTAAGAATAAAGCAGAGAAGGAAAGAGTGCGTCAGGATACTTAAGGGCGCAAATCCACAAATAAGCCACCGAGAAGACGCAGAAGGCCGGACGCCATTATTATCCAACCCACGGATGGGATATCCTATAGTGAAGTGCTCAAATTAGTGACGCGTAGCAACGATAGCAAGTTACAGAGCGTCGGGGAGCAAGTAAGGCGGACAAGAAAAACTGCCGGCGACGGACTGATTCTGGAAATTGGGATGAACTCCAAGCCATCTATGCTAAAAATGAAAGAAGAATTAAGCGAAGCGCTCGGCTTGAAAGACAAAGTGAGAGCTCTAACTCAGGAAACCATCCTGGAGATCAGAGATATAGACTGCCTGGTTTCTAAAGAAGACGTGCTGGTAGCCTGTGAAAACTCAGCCAAGCGAATCTGGAGCTAAGTGCCATCAAAGCACTTAGGCTAGGTTTTGACGGTATGCAGCTGGCAATCGTTAGTGTGCCGAAGGAGGCTGCATCATCTATTCTACAGAATGGAAAAATCCGGATAGGCTGGACAAGCTGTAGAGTGAGAGAAAGGCCTGAGAGGCCAGAAAAAGAGGTGCTACAAATGCCTGAGTTTGGACATATTGCTAAGTTTTGCAAGAGCACGATCGACCGCTCTGGGTGCTGTCTAAGATGCGGTGCAGCTGGCCATAAAGCGGCGCTTTGCAAAAATGCTGCTAAATGCTTCATCTGTGCAGATGCGGGCAAAGAGGATACCAGACATCACGCAGGAAGCAGTCACTGCCCTCTCAAAGGGGTCAGCGGGTCACGCGGGGCCAAAATGTCTCAAAGGCTCCTGCAGCTCAACTTAAACCACTGCTTGGCGGCCCAAGAGCTACTGAAGCAGACGGTTAGAGAGTTAAAGGTGGATGCTGCTTTGCTGAGCGAACCATATAAGAGAATTCATAGTCCAAAGTACGTCGAAGACACGGAAGGAAAGGCGTCAATATGGGTATGTGGCCTGGAACAGCCCCAGCTTACTGATGTGCGCTCATCGCGTGGGTTCGTGCGGGCTAGATGGGGAACCAGTGGCTATACAGCTGTTATCTGGCTCCCAATCTCACCATCTCAGAATTCGCATCCGTCATGGAGGAGATAGCACTCGATGTAAGGGGAAAGCCACAGGTGATCATCGCTGGTGACTTCAATGCCTGGGCGGAGGAATGGGGTAGCAGCCGGACAAACGCCCGAGGACAAACAGTGTTGGAAGCCCTTGCCACATTAGACCTGGCCCACATGAACCATGGCAACCAACACACTTTTACCAGAGCTGGCACTGGATCGGTTATAGATCTAGCATTCGTTAGCTATCCAATTGCTAGATCAGCGAAATGGGCCATTAGCAATGTCTACACAGCGAGTTATCATAGGGCGATCACGATAGATTTGGACCATACCGAGTCACCGCGAGCAAACGGATTACAGAGCGGAACGGCTTACAAAGTTGACACCCTGGACCCGGAAGCTTTCGCTGGATCCTTTGCAGTTCCCAACTGGAGTGACAACGCAGAGGTGAGCGCCGAGCTGCTCATGCGTTCAATAACGGATGCCTGCGACGCTAGCATGGCGGCGAGAAGATCGTGCAAAAGACACCACGTACCAGTATACTGGTGGAACCAGCAGATCGCAGACGTAAGAAGGCGATGTATAAGATCGCGAAGGATCCTGCAACGTTCACGAGGCAGAGCTGATTTTGAGGCAAGAAGGCTGGAGTACGCGCTTAATCGCAGGCTGCTGAAGAAGTCCATCTTGAGCAGCAAGAAGGAGAAATTCCTAGAACTTTGCGACGAAGCCGACCGAGACATCTGGGGAATGGCCTACAAAGTGGTGCTTAAAAACTCAAGCGTCCTAAACGGCATAGTGGATTCTCTGTTCACGGGCTCATTCACTGTTCCATCAGTGGAAGATCACGTAGAGCACCGGCTCTATACGGAGGTCCCAGAGATTACGGTAGAGGAAGTAATGCTGGCAGCGGCAAGAATCAAGGACTCCAAGTCACCTGGGCCGGACGCGATCCCAAATCGTGCGCTGAAGATGGCGATCAGGCTCCATCCGCAGTGCTTTACAGAAGTTTTTGACAGTGTATGAGGCAAGGTGTCTTTCCCCGCCCATGGAAACTGCAGAATCTGGTGCTGATCCCAAAGCCGAACAAGCCACTAGATTCGCCGTCGTCCTACCGACCGATTTGTCTGCTTGATACAACAGGCAAAATATTGAGAGGCTGGTGAGCCATAGGCTAGAGGAGTCTGTCCGACAAGCAGGAGATCTGTCACCCATGCAATATGGTTTCAGAAAGCATCACTCAACCGTAGACGCTAGCTCACAAGTAACGGACATAGCAAGGAGAGCCATAGCAGGCAGAAGATGGCGTGGTGGTGCAAAGGAGTACTGCATAGTCATGACTCTGGACGTCAAGAACGCCTTCAATTCTGCAAACTGGAGCTGCATTATAGGCGCCTTAAGGCGGTTCAACACCCCGAGCTACCTAATGGAAATAATTGAGGACTACTTCAGGAAACGCATTCTGAGATATAGAACGGATAACGGAACCAAATCGTTCAACATCACTGGAGGAGTACCGCAAGGATCAGTGTTGGGCCCGCTACTATGGAACATCATGTACGATGGCATATTGCGGCTCGACGTTCCAGAGTCTGTAACCATTGTCGGCTTTGCAGACGATGTGGCCTTAGTGGTGACAGCGAAACAACTAGGCGACGCTGAGCTACTTTGTAGTGCAGCGGTTGCCACTGTCAAAGACTGGCTTGCGACAGTGGGGCTGCAATTGGCCGATCACAAGACTGAAGCGGTCCTGATAAGTAGCCGAAAGATCGTCGAAGTGGCTCACATTAACCTTGGTCGGACCTCAATAGTGTCGAGCCGAGCCATTAAATACTTAGGCGTCCTAATCGACACGCGGCTTAGCTTCCGCGAACACCTGGAGTATGCTGGTAAAAGAGCTGCTGCCGTAGGGCAGGCATTGAGTCGAATAATGCTAAATACGCGCGGCCCTAAGTAAGGTCGGAGACTACTGCTACAAAATGTGGTTAGAGCAACAATGCTCTATGGCGCTCCAGTATGGGTGCAAGCAATGGAGGTGAAGGCGTATAGGCGGAAGATGCAGTCGGCCTATCGACTCTGCGCGTTGCGAGTCTGCAGTGGCTTCAGGACCATATCGGATGACGCCGCTTTAGTGATAGCTGGCATGATGCCGTTGGATACTCTGGCGATAGAGAGGTCTCACAGCTACAAGCACAAGAGGGCTAACCAGATGGAGGATGTTCAATACATGTCGACCAATTTTAAGACAGAGTGCCTAAGGAAATGGCAAGATAAGTGGGACACATCTAGTAAGGGCCGCTGGACCCATGCTATGATCCCAAACATAGGCAAATGGGTCAGCAGAAATTTCGGATTCGTCAACTATCATCTGACGCAGATCCTGAGTGGGCACGGCTGCTTCCGCAGCTACCTATGTAGATTTGGACACGACAGCGACCCGATGTGCCTATATTGCTACCCCGAAGCTGAAGAAACGGCGAAACACATACTACTGTGCTGTCGGCGCTTTGCTAATGAGAGACGAGAGCTAGAAGAAGCGATAGGATGTAGAGTCACGACGGACTCTATTGTAAACCGTATGCTGGAGAAGGAGGAATACTGGTCAGCGGTATGCAGCTATGCAGAAAAGGTGACCACCGCACAACGAACTCTCGAAAGGGAACGTACCCGCAGGCGTAACGGAGGGAGTGAGCTCCCGTTAAGGTCTCGTGAAGCAATACCTCACGGCAGTACCACGAGAATTTCCTTGACAGTTTTCTTTCTATCCTTTTTCTATATTCTAGTGCCTAATGTTATGTTATATTTGTTATATTTAGTATTAGATCTAGTTCCTCCGAATAAAAAAAAAAAAATACACTCGCAAACACACACTCTCCTAGGAAGGAATGCATAGAAGCATTACATCCTGCTCACCGACGAAGTATCTTTATTGACAGTCCCGGTGAGCACGTACTGGACATTCAAGACCATACGGAGGTTTTAGTGCGTAAGAATCGCACATATCAATCTACAGGAGGTAGATGGAATCTTTTGAAGATTTTCCTGCCGGGGTGTAAACCAACACACTCTCCTAGTCACTAAGCTTAGTTTTAGAATAAAAAAAACAGACAACAGAAGCGCACACATAACAACATTCTGCTTTGGCAGCAGACAGACAAAAAAAAATCAAGGTTTCAATTAGATTTGAAATCATACAAATAACTGCTGACCAATTTAATTTTTTTAAATTTTCACTTGTAATATTGATATTAAAACGGCAATATGGAAGTAAATAGTTTTTGCTTTTTGTTTTTAGTATGTTTCACATTTTAGTATGTATAA